>NW_024712321.1:0-44094 GCF_018991925.1 Homarus americanus
AACTTTCCGGAAAGTAGATATTTCCCATTTTTATGATAAATTTCCCGTTTCTATGATAATCTATTTTCGGGAAAGTTATTCATTCAACTTTCCCGGAAAGTAGATATTTCCCATTTTTATGATACAAATTTCTCCTTGTCTTTATGATATCTATTTTCGGCAAATTTGGTTATCTAACCAACTTTCCCGGCAAGTAGATTTTTTTTCCATTTTTTATGATACAACTAACGTTTATGATAATCTACTTCGCAAAATTAGGTAATATTTCCAAATTCGAAAAATTCATCTCGAAAGTCGATAATCTACTTTTCCGAAAAGTAGAAAATATACCACTTTTCGGGAAAAGTAGATAACTAACTTTCCCGGAAAGTGATATTTCATTTTATGATACAAATTCTACTGTTTTGCGATATCTATTTTCGGGAAAGCAGATATTTCCCATTTTTATGATACAAATTTCCCGTTTTCTATGATACTATTTTGCGGCAAATTTGGTTATCTAACCAACTTTCCCGGAAAGTAGGAAAATCTATCTACTTTTTCGGGGAAGTAGATAACCAACTTTCCCGGAAAGTAGATATTTCCCATTTTTCTGATACAAATTTCCTGTTTTCTATGATAATTTATTTTCGGGAAAGTTGGTTATCTAACCAACTTCCCGGAAAGTAGATATTTCCATTTTATGATACAAATTTCCGTTTTCTTATGATGTTCATTTCGGCAAATTTGGTTATTCAACCAACTTTCCCGGAAAGTAGATATTTTCCATTTTTTATGATGGCTACCCCCGTTTTCTATGATAATCTATTTTTTAAATTTCGAAAAGTCGATATCTACTTTCCCGAAAAAGTAGAAAATCTATCTACTTTTCGGGAAAGTATATAACCAACTTCCCGGAAAGTAGAGATTTCCATTTTTATGATACAAATTTTGCTTTATGATAATCTATTTTCGAAAGATATTTCCTATTTTTATTATAATAAATTTCCTGCTTATGATAATCTATTTTGGCAAATTTATGCCCAACCAACTTTCCCGGAAAGTAGATATTTCCCATTTTTATGATACAAATTTCCTGTTTTCTTATGATATTCCATTTTTATGTTGTATATCTATTCAGAACTTCCCGGAAAGTAGATATTTCCAATTTTATGATACAAATTTCCTGTTTCTATGATAATCTATTTTCCGGCAAATTTGTTATTCAACTTACTCCCTGAAAGTAGATTTTCCCCATTTTTATGACACAAATTTAACGTTTCTACGATAATCTACTTTCGCAAAATTAGTAATATTTCAAAATTCGAAAATTACCTTGAAAAGTCGATAATCTACTTCCGAAAAGTAGAAAATACTACTTTTCGAAAGTAGATAACCAACTTTCCCGGAAAGTAGATATTTCCATTTTTATGATACAAATTTACTGTTTCTATGATAATCTATTTTCGAAAGTAGATATTTCCCATTTTATGATACAATTTCCTGTTTTCTATGATAATTTATTTGAGGCAAAGGTTATCTAACCAACTTTCCTGAAAGTAGAAAATCTATCTACTTTCGAAGTAGATAACCAACTTTCCGGAAAGTAGATATTTCCTTTTTTTTCTGATACAAATTTGTTTATGATATATGCTGTCATCTAACCAACTTTCCAAGCAGATATTTCATTTTTTATGATACAAATTTCGTTTCAAGATAACTATTAGCAATTTGGTTATCTAACCAACTTTCCCGGAAAGTAGATATTTTAATTTTATGATACAAATTTCCCGTTTCTATGATAATCTATTTTCAAATTTGCCATCCAACCAACTCTTCCCTGAAAGTAGAAAACCACTCACTTTCGGCGAAGTAGATAACCAACTTTCCTGAAAGTAGATATTTCCATTTTATGATACAATTTCCTGTTTTCGATAACTATTTTCGGCAAATTTGCTATCTAACCAACTTTCCTGAAAGTAGATATTTCCCATTTTTATGATACAAATTTGTTTTTACAGATATTCATTTTTGCAAATCGCTATCCAACCAACTTTCCCGAAAGTAGAAAATCTATCCACTTTCGGGGAAGTAGATAAACCAACTCTCCCAGAAAGCAGATATTTCCATTTTTATATGATACAAATTTCCGCTTTCTAATGATAATCTACTTCAAAATTAGGTAATATTTCAACGAAATCTACTTCCCCAAAGTCGATAATCTACTTTCCGAAAGTAGAAAATTATCTAAACTTTCAGAAGTAGATAACCAACTTTCAGCAGACATTTCCATTTTTACACAATTTCCGTTTTCTATGATAATCTATTGTTGGTTATCTAACCAACTTCTCCCGGAAAGTGATATTTCCATTTTTATGATACAACAAATTCCCCGTTTTCTATGATAATCTATTTCGGCAAAATCTATTATATAACCAACTTCCTTACAGATATTTCCCATTTTATGATAAAACTTCCCGTTTTCCCATGATATCCATTTTTACAAATTTGTTATCTAACCAACTTTCCCGGAAAGTAGATATTTCATTTTATGATACAATTTCATGTTTTCTATGAATCTACTTCTCAATTAGGTAATATTCTTAAAATTGAAAAATCTACTATCGAAAAAGTCTATAATCCACTTTCCCGAAAAGTAGAAAACTACTACTTTTCGAAAGTAGATAACCAACTTCCCGGAGTAAATATTTCCATTTTTATGATAAATTTCCTGTTTTATGATAATCTATTTCGAAAGTAGATATTTCATTTTTATGATACAAATTTCCCGTTTCTATGATAATCTATTTCGGCAATTTGCTTATCTAACCAACTTTCCTGAAAGTAGAAAATCTATCTACTGGGAAGTAGATAACCAACTTTCCGAAAGTAGATATTTCCATTTTTATGATACAAATTTCGTTTTCTATGATATTTCCTGAAAATTTGTTATCCAACCAACCTCCTGTTAGATATTTCCCCATTTTAAAGATACACTTCCGTTTCTATGATAATCACTCTCGCAAAATTACACTAACCAACTTTCCCCAAAAATATAGAAACACATCTAAACTTCCCCTAAAAATCTATCCAATACAAACCAACTTTCCCGGAAAGTAGAAAATCTATCTACTAAGTAGATAACCAACTTCCGAAAGTAGATATTTCCATTTTTATGATACAAATTTCTGTTTATGATAATCTATTTTCGGGAAAGTAGATATTTCCATTTTTTATGATACAAATTTCCCGTTTTATGATATCTATTATAAATTAAGAATTAACCAACTTTCCCGGAAAGTAGATATTTCCCATTTTTATGATACAAATTTCTGTTTCTATGATAATCATTTTCGCAATTTGTTATTCACAACTTTCCCAGTAGATATTTCCCATTTTATGATACAAATTTCACGTTTTCTATGATAATCTACGCAAAATAGTAATATTTCCCCAAAAATTGAAAATCTACTTCCTCGAAAAGTTCGATAATCTACTTTCCTGAAATTAGAAAATCTATCTACTTTTCGGGAAAGTAGATAACTAAATTTCCCAAAGAGATATTTCCCATTTTGATACAAATTCTGTTTTCTATGATACTATTTTCGAAAGTTACTCTAACCAACTTTCCCGGAAAGTAGATATTTCCCATTTTTATGATACAAATTTCCTGTTTCTATGATAATCTATTTTCGGCAATTTAATATTAAACCAACTTTCCCGAAAGTAGAAAATCTATCTACTTTCCGGAAGTAGATAACCAACTTTCCCGGAAAGTAGATATTTCCATTTTTATGATAAACTTCGTTATGATAATCTATTTTCGGCAATTTAATCTAACCAACTTTCCCAAAGTAGAATATTTCCTCATTTTTATGATACAAATTTCTTTTCTATGATAATCTACTTCAAATTAGGTAATATTTCCTCGAAAATCTACTTCCCTGAAAAGTCGATAATCTACTTTCCGAAAAGTAGAAAATTTATTCATTTCGAAAGTAGATAACAAACTTTCCCGGAAAGTAGATATTTCCCATTTTTATGATACAAATTTCCTGTTTATGATTAATTTGAGTTGCTGGTAACCAACTTCCCGGTAGATATTTCCCATTTTTATGATACAAATTTCCTGTTTTCTATGATAATCTATTTTCGCAAATTTGCTTACTATCTAACCAACTTCCTGAAAGTAGAAAATCTATCTACTTTTTCGGAAGTAGATAACCAACTTCTTCCGGAAAGTAGATATTTCCCATTTTTATGATACAAATTTCCTGTTTCTATGATAATCTATTTTCGGCAAATTTGTTATCTAACCAACTTTCCCGGAAAGTAGATATTTCCCATTTTTATGATACAAATTTCACGTTTCTATGATAATCTACTTCGCAAAATTAGGTAATATTTCCCAAAATTGAAAATCTACTTCCCCGAAAAGTCGATAATCTACTTTTCCCGAAACTAGAAAATCTTCTACTTTTCGGGAAAGTAGATAACCAACTTTCCCGGAAAGTGATATTTCCCATTTTTATGATACAAATTTCCTGTTTTATGATAATCTACTTTTCGAAAGTAGATAACCAACTTTCCCGGAAAGTAGATATTTCCCATTTTTTATGATACAAATTTCCCGTTTATGATAATCTATTTTCGGCAATTATTATCTAACCAACTTTCCGGAAAGTAGATATTTCCATTTTTATGATACAAATTTCCTGTTTCTATGATATTTATTTTCGGGAAAGTTGACTAACCAACTTTCCCGGAAAGTAGATATTTCCATTTTTATGATACAAATTTCCCGTTTCATGATAATCTATTTTCGGCAAATTTGGTTATCTAACCAACTTTCCCGGAAAGTAGAAAATCTATCTACTTTTTCGGGAAGTAGATAACCAACTTTCCCGGAAAGTAGATATTTCCATTTTTATGATACAAATTTCCTTTTCTATGATATCTATTTTCGGCAAATTTGGTTATTCAACTAACTTTCCCGGAAAGTAGATATTTCCCATTTTTATGATACAAATTTCACGTTTTCTATGATAATCTACTTTGCAAAATTAGGTAATATTTCCCAAAATTCGAAAATCTACTTCCCCGAAAAGTCGATAATCTACTTTTCCCGAAATTAGAAAATCTCTTCTACTTTTCGAAAGTAGATAACCAACTTTCCCGGAAAGAAGATATTTCCCATTTTTATGATACAAATTTCCTGTTTCTATGATAATCTATTTTCGGCAAATTTGGTTATCTAACCAACTTTCCCGGAAAGTAGATATTTCCCATTTTTATGATACAAATTTCCCGTTTCTATGATAATCTATTTCGGAAAGTAGATATTTCCATTTTTATGATACAAATTTCCTGTTTTATGATATCTATTTTCGGCAAATTTGGTTATCTAACCAACTTTCCCGGAAAGAAATTATTCATTTTCGAAGTAGATAACCAACTTTCCCGGAAAGTAGATATTTCCATTTTTATGATACAAATTTCCCGTTTTCTATGATAATCTACTAAAATTAGGTAATATTTCCCCAATTGAAAATTCATTCTAAAAAGTCGATAATCTACTTTCCCGAAAAGTAGAAAATTTATCTACTTTTCGGGAAAGTATATAACCAACTTTCCCGGAAAGTAGATATTTCCCATTTTTTATGATACAAATTTCTGTTTTATGATATTTATTTTTCGAAAGTTGGTTATTCAACCAACTTTCCGGAAAGTAGATATTTCCATTTTTATGATACAAATTTCCCGTTTCTATGATAATCTATTTTGGCAAATTTGGTTATTAAACAACTTTCCCGGAAAGAAAATCTATTCACTTTCGGGGAAATAGATAACTTTCCCGGAAAGTAGATATTTCCCATTTTTATGATACAAATTTCCTGTTTTATGATAATCTATTTTCGGCAAATTTGGTTATCTAACCAACTTTCCCGGAAAGTAGATATTTCCCATTTTTATGATACAAATTTCCTGTTTCTATGATAATCTACTTCCCCAAAATTAGTATATTACTTCAAATTCGAAAATGTACTTCGTAAAGCGATAATCTACTTTCCCGAAAAGTAGAAAATCTATCTATTTTCGAAAGTAGATAACCAACTTTCCCGGAAAGGAGATATTTCCCATTTTTATGATACAATTTCCTGTTTTATGATATCTATTTTCGGAAAGTTGGTTATCTAACCAACTTTCCGGAAAGTAGATATTTCCCATTTTTATGATACAAATTTCGTTTATGATATCTATTTTCGGCAAATTTGGTTATCTAACCAACTTTCCCGGAAAGTAGAATTATCTATTTTCGAAGTAGATAACCAACTTTCCCGGAAAGTAGATATTTCCATTTTTATGATACAAATTTCCCGTTTTCTATGATAATCTACTTTGCAAAATTAGGTAATATTTCCCAAAATTCGAAAATCTACTCCGAAAAGTCGATAATCTACTTTCCCGAAAAGTAGAAAATCTATCTACTTTTCGAAAGTATATAACCAACTTCCCGGAAAGTAGATATTTCATTTTTTATGATACAAATTTCCTGTTTTCTATGATATTTAATTTCGAAAGTTGGTTTCAACCAACTTTCCCGGAAAGTAGATATTTCCCATTTTTATGATACAAATTTCCGTTTTATGATAATCTATTTTCGGCAAATTTGGTTATCTAACCAACTTTCCCGGAAAGTAGATATTTCCATTTTTTATGATACAAATTTCATTTTCTTATGATAATCTGCTTCGCAAAATTAGGTAATATTTCAAAATTCGAAAATCTAATTTCCCCGAAAGTCGATAATCTACTTTCCCGAAACTAGAAAATCTATCTACTTTTCGGGAAAGTAGATAACCAACTTTCCCGGAAAGTAGATATTTCCCATTTTTTATGATACAAATTTCCCGTTTTCTATGATAATCTACTTTTCGGGGACGTAGATAACCAACTTTCCCGGAAAGTAGATATTTCCCATTTTTTATGATACAAATTTCCCGTTTTCTATGATAATCTATTTTCGGCAAATTTGGTTATCTAACCAACTTTCCCGGAAAGTAGATATTTCTTTTTTATGATACAAATTTCCTGTTTTCTATGATATCTATTTTCGAAAGTTGGTTATCTAACCAACTTCCCGGAAAGTAGATATTTCCCATTTTTATGATACAAATTTCCCATTTTCTATGATAATCTATTTTCGGCAAATTTTATTCAACCAACTTTCCCTGAGTAGAAAATCTATCTACTTTTCGGGGAAGTAGATAACCAACTTTCCCGGTAAGTAGATATTTCCCATTTTTTATGATACAAATTTCCTGTTTTATGATAATCTATTTTCGGCAAATTTGTTATCTAACCAACTTTCCCGGAAAGTAGATATTTCCCATTTTATGATACAAATTTCACGTTTTGATAATCTACTTCGCAAAATTAGGTAATATTTCCCCAAAATTGAAAATCTACTTCCCCGAAAAATCGATAATCTATTTTCTGAAATTAGAAAATTCACTTTTCGAAAGTAGATAACCAACTTTTCCCGGAAAGAAGATATTTCTATTTTATGATACAAATTTCCTGTTTTATGATAATCTATTTTCGGCAAATTTGGTTATCTAACCAACTTTCCCGGAAAGTAGATATTTCCCATTTTTATGATACAATTTCCTTTTTTCTATGATAATCTACTTCCCAAATTAGGTAATATTTCAAATACGAAAATTCACTTTCCCAAAGTCGATAATCTACTTTCCGAAAAGTAGAAAATCTATCTACTTTTCGGGAAGTAGATAATCAACTTTCCGGAAAGTAGATATTTCCATTTTTATGATACAAATTTCCTGTTTCTATGATATCTATTTTCGGCAAATTTGGTTATCTAACCAATTTTCCCGGAAAGTAGATATTTCCCATTTTTATGATAAAATTCTCCGTTTTCGATAATCATTTTCGGCAAATTTGGTTATCTAACCAACTTTCCCGGAAAGTAGATATTTCATTTTTATGATACAAATTTCACGTTTCTATGATAATCTACTTCTGCAAAATTAGGTAATATTTCCCAAAATTCGAAAAATCTACTTCCCCGAAAAGTCGATAATCTACTTTCCCGAAAAGTAGAAAATCTATCTACTTTTCGGGAAAGTAGATAACCATCTTTCCGAAAGTAGATATTTCCCATTTTTATGATACAAATTTCCGTTTTTATGATAATCTATTTTCGGGAAAGTAGATATTTCCCATTTTTATGATACAAATTTCTATGATATCCATTTTCGGCAAATTTGCTTATTCAACCAACTTTCCGGAAAGTAGAAAATCTATCTACTTTTCGGGGAAGTAGATAACCAACTTGCCGGAAAGTAGATATTTCCCATTTTTATGATACAAATTTCCTGTTTTCTATGATATCTATTTTCGAAAGTTGGTTATCTAACCAACTTTCCCGGAAAGTAGATATTTCCCATTTTTTATGATACAAATTTCCGTTTTCTATGATAATCTATTTTCGTCAAATTTGGTTATCTAACCAATTCCCGGAAAGTAGATATTTCCCATTTTTATGATACAAATTTCCCGTTTTCTATGATATCTATTTTCGGTAAATTTGTTATCAAACCAACTTTCCCGAAAGTAGAAAATCTATCTACTTTTCGGGAAGTAGATAACCAACTTCCCGAAAGTAGATATTTCCCATTTTTTTATGATACAAATAACCCGTTTTCTATGATAATCTATTTTCCATCGTTGGTTATCTAACCAACTTTCCCGGAAAGTAGATATTTCCCATTTTTATGATACAAATTTCCCGTTTTCTGATAATCTATTTTCGGTAAATTTGGTTATCTAACTCAACTTTCCCGGAAAGTAGAAAATCTATCTACTTTTTCCAGGAAGTAGATAATAACTTTCGGAAAGTAGATATTTCCATTTTTTATGATACAAATTTCCGTTTTCTATGATAATCTACTTCATAAAATTAGGTAATATTTCCCCAAAATTCGAAAATCTACTTCTCCGAAAAGTCGATAATCTACTTTCCGAAAGTAGAAAATATATCTACTTTTCGGAAAGAGCAACCAACTTCGGAAAGTAGATATTTCCCATTTTTATGATACAAATTTCCGTTTTCTATGATAATCTATTTCGGGAAAGTTGGTTATCTAACCAACTTTCCCGGAAAGTAGATATTAACCATTTTTATGATACAAATTTCCCGTTCTCTATGATAATCTATTTTCGGCAAATTTGGTTATCTAACCAACTTTCCGGAAAGTAGATTTTTCCCATTTTTATATTCTGATTTAACGTTTTCTATGATAATCTACTTCCTAACATTAGGTAATATTTCCCCAAAATTCGAAATCTACTTCCCCGAAGTCGATAATCTACTTTCGAAAAGTAGAAAATATATCTACTTTTCGGGAAGTAAATAACCAACTTTCGGAAGTAGATATTTTCACATTTTTTATGATACAAATTTCCCGTTTCTGATAATCTATTTTCGGGAAAGTAGATATTTCCCATTTTTATGATACAAATTTCCGTTTTCTATAATAATCTATTTTCGCAAAATTAGGTAATATTTCCCCAAATTCGAAAATCTACTTCTCCGAAAAAGTCGATAATCTACTTTCGAAAAGTAGAAAATCTATCTTTTCGGGAAAGTATATAACTCTTTCGGAAAGTAGATATTTTATTTTTATGATACAAATTTCCCGTTTTCTATGATAATCTATTTTCAGCAAATTTGGTTATCTAACCAACTTTCCCGGAAAGTAGAAAATCTATCTACTTTTCGGGAAGTGAATATAACTTTCGGAAAGTAGATATTCCATTTTTATGATACAAATTTCCCGTTTTCTATGATAATCTATTTTCGGCAAATTTGGTTATCTATCAACTTTCGGAAAGTAGATATTTCCCATTTTTATGATACAAATTTCCCGTTTTCTATGATAATCTACTTCCCAAAATTAGGTAATATTTCCCCAAAATTCCGAAATCTACTTCCCGTAAAGTCGATAATCTACTTTCCCGAAAAGTAGAAAATCTATCTACTTTTCGGGAAAGTAGATAACTCCAACTTTCCGGAAGATATTTCCCATTTTTTATGATACAAATTTCGTTTTTCTATGATAATCTATTTTCGGCAAATTTGGTTATCTAACCAACTTTCCCGGAAAGTAGAAAATCTATCTACTTTTCGGAAGTAGATAATCTTTTCGGAAAGTGAATATTTCCCATTTTTTATGATACAAATTTCCCGTTTTCTATGATAATCTATTTTCAAAATTTGGTTATCTAACTAACTTTCCGGAAAGTAGATATTTCCATTTTTTATGATACAAATTTCCGTTTCTGTTATAATCTACTTCCCAAAATTAGGTAATATTTTCCCCCAAAAATTCGAAATCTACTTCGTAAAATCGATAATCTACTTTCCCGAAAAGTGAAAATCTATCTACTTTTGGGAAAGTAGATAACCAACTTTCCCGGAAAGTAGATATTTCCCATTTTTTATGATACAAATTTCCCGTTTTCTATGATAATCTATTTTCATCAAATTTGGTTATATAACCAACTTTCCCGGAAAGTAGATATTTCCCATTTTTTATGATACAAATTTCACGTTTTCTATGATAATCTACTTCGCAAAATTAGGTAATATTTCCCCCAAAATTCGAAAATCTACTTCCCCGAAAAGTCGGTAATCTACTTTCCCGAAAAGTAGAAAATCTATCTACTTTTCGGGAAAGTATATAACCAACTTTCCCGGAAAGTAGATATTTCCCATTTTTTATGATACAAATTTCCCGTTTTTCTATGATAATCTATTTTCCGGCAAGAATTGGATTTATCTAACCAACTTTCCCGGAAAGTAGATATTTCCCATTTTTTATGATACAAATTTCACGTTTTCTATGATAATCTACTTCGCAAAATTAGGTAATATTTACCCCAAAATTCAGAAAATCTACTTCCCCGAGTCGATAATCTACTTTCCCGAAAAATTAGAAAATCTATGTACTTTTCAAGGAAGTATGTAACCGGCTTTCCGGAAAAGTGAGTGTTTTCCCATTTTTTATGATACAAATTTCCCGTTTTCTATGATAATCTATTTTCGGAAAATTTGGTTATCAACCAACTTTCGCGGAAAGTAGATATTTCCCATTTTTTATGATACAAATTTCCCGTTTTCTATGATAATCTATTTTCGGCAAATTTGGTTATCTAACCAACTTTCCCGGAAAGTAGATATTTCCCATTTTTTATGATACAAATTTCACGTTTTCTATGATAATCTACTTCGCAAAATTAGGTAATATTTCCCCCAAAATTCGAAAATCTACTTCCCCGAAAAGTCGATAATCTACTTTCCCGAAAAATAGAAAATCTATCTACTTTTCGGGAGAGTATATAACCAACTTTCCCGGGAAGTAGATATTTCCCATTTTTTATGATACAAATTTCCCGTTTTCTATGATAATCTATTTTCGGGAAAGTTGGTTATCTAACCAACTTTCATGGAAAGTAGATATTTCCCATTATTTATGATACAAATTTCCCGTTTTCTATGATAATCTGTTTTCGGCAAATTTGGTTATCTAACCAACTTTCCCGGAAAGTAGATATTTCCCATTTTTTATGATACAAATTTCCCGTTTTCTATGATAATCTACTTCCCCAAATTAGGTAATATTTCCCGAAAATACGAAAATCTACTTTCCCAAAAGTCGATAATCTACTCAAAGTAGAAAATCTATCTACTTTTCGGAAAGAATAATAACAACAGTAGATATTTCCCATTTTTATGATACAAATTTCCGTTTTCTATGATAATCTACTTCGCAAAATTAGGTAATATTTCCCCAAAATTCGAAAATCTACTTCTCGAAAAAGTCGATAATCTACTTACCCGAAAAAGTAGAAATCTATCTACTTTTCGGGGAAAGTATATAACCACTTTCGGAAAGTAGATATTTCCCATTTTTATGATACAAATTTCCGTTTTCTATGATAATCTATTTTCGGCAAATTTATCTACCAACTTTCGGAAGTAGAAAATCTATCTACTTTTCGGGAAGTGAATAATAACTTCCGGAAAGTAGATAATTCCATTTTTTATGATACAAATTTCCGTTTTCTATGAAATAATCTATTTCAAATTTGGTCAACTCCAACTTTCCGGAAGTAGATATTTCCAATTTTTATGATACAAATTTCCCGTTTTCTACGATAATCTACTTCCCAAAATTAGGTAATATTTCCCCGAAAATACGAAAATCTACTTTCCCAAAAATTCGATAATCTACTTTCGAAAAGTAGAAAATCTATCTACTTTTCGGGAAATAATATTCGGAAGTAGATATTTCCTATTTTATGATACAAATTTCGTTTTCTATGATAATCTACTTCATAAAATTAGGTAATATTTAAATTCGAATCTACTTCCCCGAAGTCGATAATCTGCTTTCACGAAAGTAGAAAATCTATCTACTTTTCGGGAAAGTAAATAACAACTTTCCGGAAGGTAGATATTTCCCATTTTTTATGATACAAATTTCCCGTTTTCTGCTGATAATCCTTTTTTCGGGAAAGTTGGTTATCAACCAACTTTCCGGAAAGTAGATTTTTCCATTTTTATGATACAAATTCCCGTTTCTATGATAATCTATTTTCGGCAAATTTGGCTATCTAACCAACTTTCGGAAAGTAGATATTTCCCATTTTTATGATACAAATTTCCGTTTTCTATGATAATCTGCTTCTAAAATTAGTGTCTTCCCCAAAATTCGAAAATCTACTTCCCCGAAAAGTCGATAATCTACTTTCCGAAAGTAGAAAATCTATCTACTTCGGGAAAGTAAACTCAACTTTCGGAAAGTAGATATTTCCCCATTTTTATGATACAATTCCCGTTTTCTATGATAATCTATTTCGGCAAATTTGGTTATCTACTAACTTTCCGGAAGTAAATCTATCTACTTTCGGGGAGTAGATATAACTTTCCGGAAAGTAGATATTCCATTTTTATGATACAAATTTCCGTTTTGTATGATAATCTATTTTCGACAAATTTGGTTATCTAACCAACTTTCGGAAAGTAGATATTTCCATTTTTATGATACAAATTTCCCGTTTTCTATGATAATCTATTTCGTAAAATTTGGTTTATCAAATAACTTTCCCGGAAAGTAGAAAATCTATCTACTTTTCGGGAAGTAGATAACCAACTTTCGGAAGTAGATATTTCCATTTTTATGATACAAATTTCCCGTTTTCTATGATAATCTATTTGCGCAAATTTGGTTATCTAATAACTTTCCCGGAAAGTAGATATTTCCCATTTTATGATACAAATTTCACGTTTTCTATGATAATCTACTTCAAAATTCGGTAATATTTCCCAAAATTCAAATCTGCTTCCCCGAAAGTCGATAATCTACTTTCCGAAAGTAGAAATCTATCTACTTTTCGGGAAAATAAACTCTTCCGGAAAGTAGATATTTCCCCATTTTATATTTACAAATTTTCCCGTTTTCTATGATAATCTATTTTCGGCAAATTTGGTTATCTAACCAACTTTCCGGAAGTAAAATCTATCTACTTTTGGTAGATAACAACTTTCCGGAAAGTAGATATTTCCCATTTTTATGATATAAATTTCCCGTTTTCTATGATAATCTATTTTCGGCAACTTTGGTTATCTAACCAACTTTCCCGGAAAGTATATATTTCCCATTTTTATGATACAAATTTCCGTTTCTATGATAATCTACTTCCCAAATTAGGTAATATTTCACGAATTCGAAAATCTACTTCCCGAAAAGTCAATAATCTACTTTCCCAGTAGAAAATCTATCTACTTTTCGGGAAAATAGATAACCAACTTTCGGAAAGTAGATATTTCCCATTTTTTATGATACAAATTTCCCGTTTTCTATGATAATCTATTTTCGGGAAAGTAGATATTTCCCATTTTTTATGATACAAATTTCCGTTTTCTATGATAATCTATTTTCGGCAATTTGGTTATCTAACCAACTTTCCGGAAAGTAGATTTTCCCATTTTATGATACAAATTTAACGTTTTCTATGATAATCTACTTCGCAAAAATTGGTAATATTTCCCCAAAATTCGAAAATCTACTTCCCCGAAAAGTCGATAATCTACTTTCCCGAAAAGTAGAAAATCTATCTACTTTTCGGGAAAGTAAATAATAACTTTCGGAAAGTAGATATTTCATTTTTATGATACAAATTTCCCTTTTCTATGATAATCTATTTTCAGCACAAATTTGTTTATCTAATAACTTTCCGGAAAGTAGAAAATCTATCTACTTTTCGGGGAGTAGATAATAACTTTCGGAAAGTAGATATTTCCATTTTTATGATACAAATTTCCCGTTTTTTGTATGATAATCTATTTTCGGCAAATTTGGTTATCTAACCAACTTTCGGAAGTAGATATTTCCCATTTTTATGATACAAATTTCCGTTTTTCTATGATAATCTACTTCCCAAAATTAGGTAATATTTCCCCCAAAATTCGAAAATCTACTTCGTAAAGTCGATAATCTACTTTCCCGAAAAGTAGAAAATCTATCTACTTTTCGGAAGTAGATAACCAACTTTCCCGGAAAGGAGATATTCCCATTTTTATGATACAAATTTCCCGTTTTGTATGATAATCTATTTTCGGGAAAGTTGAGTTATCTAACCAACTTTCGGAAAGTAGATATTTCCCATTTTTATGATACAAATTTCCCGTTTTCTATGATAATCTATTTTCGGCAAATTTGGTTTATCTAACTAACTTTCGGAAGTGATATTTCCCATTTTTTATGATACAAATTTCACGTTTTCTATGATAATCTACTTCGCAAAATTCGGTAATATTTCCCCCAAAATTCGAAAATCTACTTCCCCGAAAAGTCGATAATCTACTTTCGAAAGTAGAAATCTATCTACTTTTCGGGAAAGTAGATAACCAACTTTCGGAAAGTAGATATTTCCCATTTTTTATGTTACAAATTTCCCGTTTTCTATGATAATCTATTTTCGGCAAATTTGGTTTCTAACAACTTTCCGGAAAGTAGAAAATCTATCTACTTTTCGAGAGTAGATAACCAACTTTCCGGAAAGTAGATATTTCCCATTTTTATGATACAAATTTCCCGTTTTCTATGATAATCTATTTTCGGCAAATTTGGTTATCTAACCAACTTTCCCGGAAGTAGATTTTTCCCATTTTTTATGATACAAATTTAACGTTTTCTATGATAATCTACTTCACAAAATTAGGTAATATTTCCCCAAAATTCAAATCTACTTCCCCGAAAAGTCGATAATCTACTTTCCCGAAAGTGAAAATCTATCTACTTTTCGGGAAGTAGATACACTTTCGGAAAGTAGATATTTCCCATTTTTATGATACAAATTTCCCGTTTCTATGATAATCTTTTTCGGCAAATTTGGTTATCACCAACTTTCCCGGAAAGTAGATATTTCCCATTTTTATGATACAAATTTCGTTTTCTATGATAATCTATTTTCGGCAAATTTGGTTTATCTAACAACTTTCGATAGAAAATCTATCACTTTTCGGGGAAGTAGATAACAACTTTCCCGGAAAGTAGATATTCCCATTTTTTATGATACAAATTTCCGTCTCTATGATAATCTATTTTCGGCAAATTTGGTTATCTAACCAACTTTCGGAAAGTAGATATTTCCATTTTTTATGATACAAATTTCGTTTTCTATGATAATCTACTTCGCAAATTCGGTAATATTTCCCCAAATTCGAAAATCTACTTCCCCGAAAAGTCGATAATCTACTTTCCCGAAAGTAGAAAAATCTATCTACTTTTCGGGAAAGTAGATAATAACTTTCGAAAGTAGATATTTCCCATTTTTATGTTACAAATTTCCCGTTTTCTATGATAATCTATTTTCGGCAAATTTGGTTATCTAATAACTTTCCCGGAAGTAGAAAATCTATCTACTTTTCGGGAGTAGATAATCAACTTTCCCGGAAAGTAGATATTTCCCATTTTTATGATACAAATTTCCCGTTTTCTATGATAATCTATTTTCGGCAACTTTGGTTATCTAACCAACTTTCCGGAAAGTAGATATTTCCCATTTTTATGATACAAATTTCCCGTTTTCTATGATAATCTACTTCCCAAAATTAGGTAATATTTACCCCGAAAATATCTACTTCGAAAAGTCGATAATCTACTTTTCCCGAAAAGTAGAAAATCTATCTACTTTTCGGGAAAGTAGATAACCAACTTTCCGGAAAGTAGATATTTCATTTTTTATGATACAAATTTCCCGTTATCTATGATAATCTATTTCGAAAGTAGATATTTCCCATTTTATGATACAAATTTCCTGTTTTTATGATATCTATTTTCGAAAGTTGTTATCCAACCAACTTCTCGAAAGTAGATATTTCATTTTTATGATACAAATTTCCTGTTTTATGATAATCTATTTTCGGCAAATTTGGTTATCTAACCAACTTTCCCGGAAAGTAGATATTTCCCATTTTTTATGATACAAATTTCACGTTTTATGATAATCTACTTCGCAAAATTCGTAATATTTCTCTCGAAAAAAAATCTACTTCCCCGAAAAGTCGATAATCTACTTCCCGAAAGTAGAAAATCTATCTACTTTTCGGGAAAGTAGATAACCAACTTTCGGAAAGTAGATATTTCATTTTTATGTTACAAATTTCCCGTTTTCTATGATAATCTATTTTCGGCAAATTTGGTTATCTAAACCAACTTTCGGAAAGTAGAAAATCTATCTACTTTTCGGAAGTAGATAACCAACTTTCCGGAAAGTAGATATTTCCCATTTTATGATACAAATTTCCATATATCTATTTTCGGCAATTTAGTTATCTAACTAACTTTCCCGGAAAGTAGATTTTTCCCATTTTTATGATACAAATTTAACGTTTTCTTATGATAATCTACTTCGCAAAATTAGGTAATATTTCCAAAATTCGAAAATCTACTCCCCGAAAAGTCGATAATCTACTTTCCCGAAAAGTAGAAATTCATCTACGGGTGTAGAGTAACCAACTTCCCGGAAAGTAGATATTTCCATTTTTATGATACAAATTTCCTGTTTATGATAATCTATTTTGGCAATGGTTATCTAACCAACTTTCTCGAAAGTTGAAAATCTATCTACCTTTCGGGGAAGTAGATAACCAACTTTCCGGAAAGTGATATTATTTCATTTTGATGATACAAATTTCCCGTTTTGTATGATAATCTATTTTCGGCAAATTTGGTTATCTAACCAACTTTCCGGAAAGTAGATATTTCCCATTTTTATGATACAAATTTCGTTTTCTATGATAATCTACTTCCAAAATTAGTAATATTTCAAATTCGAAAATCTACTTCCCGTAAAGTCGATAATCCACTTTCCCGAAAAGTAGAAAATCTATCTACTTTTCGGGAAAGAGATAACCAACTTTCCCGGAAAGTAGATATTTCCATTTTTATGATACAAATTTCGTTTTCTATGATAATCTATTTTCGGCAAATTTGGTTATCTAACCAACTTTCCCGGAAAGTAGAAATCTATCTACTTTTCGGGAAGTAGATAACCAACTTTCCGGAAAGTAGATATTTCATTTTTTATGATACAAATTTCCCGTTTTCTATGATAATCTATTTTCGGCAACTTTTTATCTAACCAACTTTCCCGGAAAGTAGATATTTCCATTTTTATGATACAAATTTCCTGTTTTGCGATAATCTACTTCCCAAAATTAGGTAATATTTTTCCCGAAAATTCGAAAATCTACTTCCCCGAAAAGTCGATAATCTACTTCCCGAAAAGTAGAAAATCTATCTACTTTTGTAGATAACCAACTTTCCCGGAAAGTAGATATTTCCCATTTTTATGATACAAATTTCCCGTTATCTATGATAATCTATTTTCAAGTAGATATTTCCCATTTTTTATGATACAAATTTCCCGTTTTCTATGATATCTATTTTCGGCAAATTTGGTTATCTAACCAACTTTCCCGAGTAGAAAATCTATCTACTTTTCGGGAAGTAGATAACCAACTTTCCGGAAAGTAGATATTTCCCATTTTTATGATACAAATTTCCCGTTTTCTATGATAATCTACTTCGCAAAATTAGGTAATATTTCCTCAAAATTCGAAAAAATCTACCCGAAAGTCGATATCTACTTTCCGAAAAGTAGAAAATTCATCTACTTTTCGGGAAAGTATATAATCAACTTTCCAAGTAGATATTTCCCATTTTTTATGATACAAATTTCCGTTTCTATGATAATCTATTTTCGGCAAATTTGGTTATCTAACTAACTTTCTGAAAGTAGATATTTCCCATTTTTATGATACAAATTTCACGTTTTCTATGATAATCTACTTCGCAAAATTAGTAATATTTCCCAAAAATTCGAAAATCTACTTCCACGAAAAAGTCGATAATCTATTTTCGAAAAGTAGAAAATTCATCTACTTTTCGAAAGTAGATAACCAACTTTCCCGGAAAGTAGATATTCCATTTTTATGAAACAAATTTCCGTTTTCTATGATAATCTATTTTCGGGAAAGTAGATATTTCCCATTTTTATGATACAAATTTCCTGTTTCTATGATATCTATTTTCGGCAAATTTGGTTATCTAACCAACTTTCCGGAAAGAAAAATCTATCTACTTTTCGGGAAGTAGATAACCAACTTTCCCGGAAAGTAGATATTTCCCCATTTTTATGATACAAATTTCCCGTTTTCTATGATAATCTATTTTCGGAAAGTTGGTTATTCAACCAACTTTCCCGGAAAGTTGATATTTCCATTTTATATGATACAAATTTCCCGTTTTCTATGATAATCTATTTTCGGCAAATTTGGTTATCTAACCAACTTTCGGAAAGTAGATATTTCCCATTTTTATGATACAAATTTCACGTTTTCTATGATAATCTACTTCGGAAAAATTAGGTAATATTTCCAAAATTCGAAAATCTACTTCCCCGAAAAGTCGATAATCTACTTTCCCTAAAAGTAGAAAATCTATCTACTTTTCGGAAAGTAGATAACCAACTTTCCCGGAAAGTAGATATTTCCCATTTTTGCGATACAAATTTCCTGTTTTCTATGATAATTATCTGGCAAATTTGGTTATCTAACCAACTTTCCTGAAAGTAAAAATTATCTACTTTTCGGGAAGTAGATAACCAACCCTTCCGGAAAGTAGATAATTCCCATTTTTATGATACAAATTTCCTGTTTTCTATGATATCTATTTCGGAAATGGTTATCAACCAACTTTCCCGAAAGTAGATATTTCCCATTTTATGATACAAATTTCCTGTTTTATGATAATCTATTTTCGGCAAATTTGGTATTATTAACAACTTTCCCGAAAAGTAGAAAATCTATCTACTTTTCGGGGAAGTAGATAACCAACTTTCCGGAAAGTAGTTATTTCATTTTTTATGATACAAATTTCACGTTATTATGATAATCTACTTCGCAAAATTAGGTAATATTTCCAAAAATTCGAAGATTCACTTCCCCGAAAAGTCGATAATCTACTTTCACGAAAAGTAGAAAATCTATCCACTTTTCGGAAAGTAGATAACCAACTTTCCCGGAAAGTAGATATTTCCATTTTTATGATAAATTTCCGTTTCTATGATATTTATTTTGAAAGTTGGTTATCTAACCAACTTTCCCGGAAAGTAGATATTTCCCATTTTTATGATACAAATTTCTCTCCGTTTCTATGATAATCTATTTTCGGCAAATTTGGTTATCTAACCAACTTTCCCGGAAAGTAGATATTTCCCATTTTTATGATACAAATTTCGTTTCTATGATAATCTACTTCGCAAAATTAGGTAATATTTCCTGAAATTCGAAAATCTACTTTCCCAAAAAGTCGATAATCTACTTTCCCGAAAAGTAGAAAATTTATCTACTTTTCGGGAAAGTAGATAACAACTCTTCCCGGAAAGTAGATTTCCATTTTTATGATACAAATTCCCGTTTTCTATGATAATCTATTTCCGGCAAAATTAAACAAATTTCCTGTAATCGAACTCTTTTCAGCAAAGATATTTCCACTTTCCGGAAAGTAGAAATCTATCTACTTTTCGGGAAAGTATATATAACCAACTTTCCCGGAAAGTAGATATTTTCCATTTTTTATGATACAAATTTCCTGTTTTCTATGATAATCTATTTTCGGCAAATTTGGTTATCTAACCAACTTTCCCGGAAAGTAGATATTTCCCATTTTTATGATACATTTAACGTTTTCTATGATAATCTATCAAAAATTAGTAATATTTCTTCGAAAATCTACTTCCCCGAAAAGTCGATAATCTACTTTTCGAAAAGTAGAAAATCTATCTACTTTTCGGGAAAGTAGATAACCAACTTTCCCGGAAAGTAGATATTCCATTTTTATGATACAAATTTCCTGTTTTCATGATAATCATTTTCGAAAGTAGATATTTCCATTTTTATGATACAAATTTCCCGTTTTCTATGATAATCTATTTTGCAAATTTGGTTATCTAACCAACTTTCCAGTATCTATCTACTTTTTCGGTAGATAACAACTTTCCCGAAAGTAGATATTTCCATTTTTATGATACAAATTTCCGTTTTCTATGATAATCTACTTCGCAAAATTAGGTAATATTTCCTCAAATTCGAAATCTACTTCCGAAAGTCGATAATCTACTTTTCCCGAAAAGTAGAAAATTCATCTACTTTTCGAAAGTATATAACCAACTTTCCGGAAAGTAGATATTTCCCATTTTTATGATACAAATTTCCTGTTTCTATGATAATCTATTTTCGAAAGTTAGTTATTTAACCAACTTTCCGGAAAGTAGATATTTCCCATTTTTATGATACAAATTTCCTGTTTTCTATGATAATCTATTTTCGGCAAATTTGGTTATCTAACCAACTTTCTCGGAAAGTAGATATTTCCCATTTTTATGATACAAATTTCACGTTTTCTATGAAATCTACTTCGCAAAATTAGAATTTTCCAAAATTCAATCTCAATAATTCACAGTAAATTATCTACTTTTCGAAAGTAGATAACCAACTTCCCGGAAAGTAGATATTTCCCATTTTTATGATACAAATTTCTGTTTTTATGATATCTATTTTCGGCAAAGTTGGTTATCAACCAATTCCCGACAACCAAAATAACCAACTTTCCTGAAAGTAGATATTTCCCATTTTTATGATACAAATTTCGTTTTCTATGATAATTCATTTTCGGCAAATTTGTTATCTAACCAACTTTCCCGGAAAGATATTTCCCATTTTTATGATACAAATTTCCCTGTTTTCTATGATAATCTATTTCCCAAAATTTGGTTATCTAACCAACTTTCCCGAAAGTAGATATTTCCATTTTTATGATACAAATTTCCCAGTCTATGATATATCATTTTCGGCAAAGGTTATCTAACCAACTTTCCGGAAAGTAGTATATTTCCCATTTTTATGATACAAATTTCACGTTTTCTATGATAATCTACTTCGCAAAATTAGGTAATATTTCCAAAATTCGAAAATCTACTTCTCGAAAAGTCGATAATCTACTTTCCTGAAAGTAGAAATTCATCCACTTTTCGGGAAAGTATATAACCAACTTTCCGGAAAGTAGATATTTCCCATTTTTATGATACAAATTTCCTGTTTCTATGATATTTATTTTCGGGAAAGTTGGTTATTTAACCAACTTTCCCGGAAAGTAGATATTTCCCATTTTTATGATACAAATTTCCTGTTTTCTATGATAATCTGTTTTCGGCAAATTTGGTTATCTAACCAACTTTCCCGGAAAGTAGATATTTCATTTTATGATACAAATTTCGTTTTCTATGATAATCTATCGCAAATAGGTAATATTTCCCAAAACTCGAAAATCATTTAAAAGTCGATATCTCTTTCCCGAAAGTAGAAAATTCATCTACTTTTCGAAAGTATATAACCAACTTTCCCGGAAAGTAGGTATTTCCATTTTTATGATACAAATTTCGTTTTCGATAGTTATTTTCGAAAGTTAGTTATCTAACCAACTTTCCCGGAAAGTAGATATTTCATTTTTATGATACAAATTTCCTGTTTTCTATGATAATTGTTTTCGGCAAATTTGGTTATCTAACCAACCTTTCCCGGAAAGTAGATATTTCCCATTTTTTATGATACAAATTTCCTGTTTTATGATACTATGGGAAAGTTATCTAACCAACTCTTCCCGGAAAGTAGATATTTCCCATTTTTATGATACAAATTTCCTGTTTTCTATGATATCTATTTTCGGAAAATTTGGTTATCCAACCAACTTTCCCGGAAAGTAGATATTTCCCATTTTGTATGATACAAATTTCGTTTTCTATGATAATCTGTTTTCGGCAAATTTGGTTATCTAACCAACTTTCCCGGAAAGTAGATATTTCCCATTTTTATGATACAAATTTCCTGTTTTATGATATCTATTTTCGGCAATTTGTTATCAAACCAACTTTCCGGAAAGTAGATATTTCCATTTTTATGATACAAATTTCACGTTTTCTATGATAATCTACTTCTGCAAAATTAGGTAATATTTCAAAATTCGAAAATCTACCCCGAAAGTCGATAATCTACTTTTCCCGAAAAGTAGAAAATTCATCTACTTTCGGGAAAGTATATAACCAACTATCCCGGAAAGTAGATATTTCCCATTTTTATGATACAAATTTCCTGTTTTATGATATTTATTTTCGGGAAAGTTGGTTATCTAACCAACCTTTCCCGGAAAGTAGATATTTCCCATTTTTTATGATACAAATTTCCCGTTTTCTATGATATCTGTTTTCGGCAAATTTGTTATTCAACCAACTTTCCCGCAGAGTAGATATTTCCATTTTTTATGATACAAATTTCCGTTTTCATGATAATCTGTTTTGGCAAATTTTATCTAACCAACTTTCCCGGAAAGTAGATATTTCCCATTTTTATGATACAAATTTCCCGTTTCTATGATATCTATTTTCGGCAAATTTGGTTATCTAACCAACTTTCCCGGAAAGTAGATATTTCATTTTTTATGATACAAATTTCACGTTTTCTATGATAATCTACTTCTGCAAAATTAGGTAATATTTCCAGTGGTCTACTTCCCGAAAAGTCGATAATCTACTTTTCCGAAAAGTAGAAAATTATCTACTTTTCGAAAGTATATAACCAACTTTCCCGGAAAGTAGATATTTCCATTTTTATGATACAAATTTCCTGTTTTCTATGATAATCAATTTCGGAAAGTTGATCATCCAACTTTCCTGAAAGTAGATATTTCATTTTTATGATACAAATTTCCTGTTTTATGATAATCTATTTTCGGCAAATTTGGTTATCTAACCAACTTTCCCGGAAAGTAGATATTTCCATTTTTATGATACAAATTTCACGTTTCTATGATAATCTACTTCTGCAAAATTAGGTAATATTTCCTACCCGAAAATTTCCCTGAAAGTCGATATCTACTTTCCCGAAAAGTAGAAAATCTATCTACTTTTCGGGAAAGTATATAACCAACTTTCCTGGAAAGTAGATATTTCCATTTTTATGATACAAATTTCCTGTTTTCTATGATCTATTTTCGGCAAATTTGGTTATCTAACCAACTTTCCCGGAAAGTAGATATTTCCCATTTTTATGATACAAATTTCACGTTTCTATGATAATCTACTTCGCAAAATTAGGTAATATTTCAAAATTCGAAAATCTACTTCCCGAAAGTCGATAATCTACTTTCCCGGTAACTATCTACTTTTCGGGAAAGTATATAACCAACTTTCCCGGAAAGTAGATATTTCCCATTTTTTATGATACAAATTTCCGTTTTCTATGATATTTATTTTGTTGGTTATCTAACCAACTCTTCCCGGAAAGTAGATATTTCCCATTTTTATGATACAAATTTCTTTCTATGATAATCTGTTTTCGGCAAATTTGGTTATCTAACCAACTTTCCCGGAAAGTAGATATTTCCATTTTTATGATAAATTTCCCGTTTTCTATGATATTTCGGGAAAGTTGTTATCTAACCAACTTTCCGGAAAGTAGATATTTCCCATTTTTATGATACAAATTTCCGTTTTCAATGATAATCTGTTTTCGGCAAATTTGGTTATCTAACCAACTTTCCCGGAAAGTAGATATTTCCCATTTTTTACAAATTTCCTGTTTTCTATGATAATTTATTTTCGGTGTTGGTTATCTAACCAACTTTCCCGGAAAGTAGATATTTCCCATTTTTATGATACAAATTTCCGTTTTCTATGATATCTGTTTTGGCAAATTGGTTATCTAACCAACTTTCCCGAAAGTAGATATTTCCCATTTTTATGATACAAATTTCCTGTTTCTATGATAATCCATTTTCGGTGCTATTCAACCAACTTCCCGGAAAGTAGATATTTCCCATTTTTTATGATACAAATTTCGTTTTCTATCGATATTCTGCTTTTCGCAAATTTAGTTATCTAACCAACTTTCCCGGAAAGTAGATATTTCTATTTTTATGATACAAATTTCCCGTTTTCATGATCTTTTTTCGCAAATTTGGTTATCTAACCAACTTTCCGGAAAGTAGATATTTCCTATTTTTATGATACAAATTTCACGTTTTCGATAATCTACTTCGCAAAATTATAATATTTCCTGTACGAAAATTCATTTCAAGTCGATAATTTCCCGAAAATGAAAATATCATTTCGAAAAGTATCTAACCAACTCCTTCCCGAAGTAGATATTTCCCATTTTTATGATACAAATTTCCCATTTTGTATGATAACTGTTTTCGGCAATGGTTATCTAACCAACTTTCCGGAAAGTAGATATTTCATTTTTATGATACAAATTTCCTGTTTCTATGATAATCATTTTCGGCAAATTTGATCCAACCAACTTTCCCGAAAGTAGATATTTCCATTTTTATGATACAAATTTCACGTTTTCTATGATAATCTACTTCGCAAAATTAGGTAATATTTCTGTGTTTCCGAAAATCTACTTCCCCCGAAAGTCGATATCTACATTCCCGAAAAGTAGAAAATCTATCTACTTTTCGGGAAAGTATATAACCAACTTTCCGGAAAGTAGATATTTCCCATTTTTATGATACAAATTTCCTGTTTCTATGATAATTTATTTTCGAAAGTTGTTATCTAACCAACTTTCCCGGAAAGTAGATATTTCCCATTTTTATGATACAAATTTCCGTTTTATGATATCAGTTTCGGCAAAATGGTTATTCTAACCAACTTTTCCCGGAAAGTAGATATTTCCATTTTTATGATACAAATTTCACGTTTTATGATAATCTACTTCGAAAATTAGGTAATATTTCAGTTGGTAATTACTTCCCGAAAAGTCGATATCTACTTTCCCGAAAAGTAGAAAATCTATCTACGGAAAGTATATAACCAACTTTCCCGAGTAGATATTTCCATTTTTTATGATACAAATTTCGTTTCTATGATATCTGTTTTGCAAATTTGGTTATCTAACCAACTTTCCCGGAAAGTAGATATTTCCATTTTTTATGATACAAATTTCCTGTTTTTCTATGATATTTATTTTCGGAAAGTTGTTATCTAACCAACCTTCCTGAAAGTAGATATTTCCCATTTTTATGATACAAATTTCCTGTTTTCTATGATAATCTGTTTTCGGCAAATTTGGTTATTCAACCAACTTTCCTGAAAGTAGATATTTCCCATTTTTATGATACAAATTTCCTGTTTTCTATGATAACTCATTTTCGCAAATTTGGTTATCTAACCAACTTTCCCGGAAAGTAGATATTTCCCATTTTTATGATACAAATTTCACGTTTCTATGATAATCTACTTCGCAAAATTAGGTAATATTTCAAATTAGACCTACTTCCCCGAAAAGTCGATAATCTACTTTCCCGAAAAGTAGAAAACTATCCATTTTCGGAAAGTATATAACCAACTTTCCCGGAAAGTAGATATTTCCCATTTTTATGATACAAATTTCCTGTTTTCTATGATAATCTATTTCGGGAAAGTTGGTTATCTAACCAACTTTCCTAAGTAGATATTTCCCATTTTTATGATACAAATTTCTACGTTTTCTATGATAATCTGTTTTTCAAATTTGTTATCTAACCAACTTCCCGGAAAGTAGATATTTCATTTTTTATGATACAAATTTCTGTTTTCGATAATTATTTCGAAAGTTGTTATCTAACCAACTTTCCCGAGTAGATATTTCCCATTTTTTATGATACAAATTTCCTGTTTTCTATGATAATTGTTTTTGCAATTTGGTTATCTAACCAACTTTCCCGGAAAGTAGATATTTCCCATTTTTATGATACAAATTTCCTGTTTTCTATAATAATTCATTTTCGGCAAATTTGGTTATCTAACCAACTTTCCTGAAAGTAGATATTTCCATTTTTATGATACAAGTTTCACGTTTTCATGATAATCTACTTCGCAAAATTAGGTAATATTTCTTTCAGATCTACTTCCCGAAAAGTCGATAATCCACTTTCCTGAAAAGTAGAAAATCTATTCACATTTCGTAGAAATATATAACCAACTTTCCCGGAAAGTAGATATTTCCCATTTTTATGATACAAATTTCCTGTTTTCTATGATATCGATTTTTGTTGGTTATCTAACCAACTTTTCCCGAAAGTAGATATTTCCCATTTTTTATGATACAAATTTCCCGTTTCTATGATAATCTGTTTTCGGCAAATTTGGTTATCTAAACATTTTCCCGGAAAGTAGATATTTCCCATTTTATGATACAAAATTTCGTTTTATGATAATCTATTTTCGGAAAGTAGATATTTCCCATTTTTATGATACAAATTTCCTGTTTCTATGATATCTATTTTCGGTGTAATCTAACCAACTTTCCAGAAAGTAGATATTTCCATTTTTATGATACAAATTTCACGTTTATGATAATCTGTTTTCGCAAATTTGTTATCTAACCAACTTTCCCGGAAAGTAGATATTTCCATTTTTATGATACAAATTTCCTTTTCTATGATAATCAGTTTTCGAAAGTTGGTTCAACCAACTTTCCTGGAAAGTATATTTCATTTTTATGATACAAATTTCCCGTTTCTATGATATCTGTTTCCGCAAATTTGGTTATCTAACCAACTTTCCCGGAAAGTAGATATTTCCCATTTTTTGGATACAAATTTCCTGTTTCTATGATAATTACGCAATTTGGTTATCTAACCAACTTTCCCGGAAAGTAGATATCATTTTTATGATACAAGTTTCACGTTTATGATAATCTACTTCCAAAATTAGTAATATTTCCTGAAAGTCCTATTTCCCGAAAAGTCGATAATCTACTTTCCCGAAAAGTAGAAATCTATTCACATTTCGGGAAAATATAACCAACTTTCCCGGAAAGTAGATATTTCCATTTTTATGATACAAATTTCCTGTTTTATGATATTTATTTTCGGAAAGTTGGTTATCTAACCAACTTTCCCGGAAAGTAGATATTTCCCATTTTTATGATACAAATTTCCTGTTTCTATGATATCTGTTTCGGCAAATTTAGGTCAAAACATTTTTCCTGAAAGTAGATATTTCATTATATAAAATTCCTGTTTCTATGATAATCTATTTTCGAAAGTAGATATTTCCCATTTTTATGATACAAATTTCCTGTTTTCTATGATAATCGTTTTCGGCAAATTTGGTCTAACCAACTTCCTGAAAGTAGATATTCCTATTTTTTTTATGATACAAATTTCCTGTTTTATGATAATCTATTTTCGGCAAATTTGGTTATCTAACCAACTCTTCCGGAAAGTAGATATTTCCCCATTTTTATGATACAAATTTCCTTTTCTATGATATCTGTTTTCGGCAAATTTGGTTATTCAACCAACTTTCCCGGAAAGTAGATATTTCCCATTTTTTATGATACAAATTTTGTTTTATGATAATCTATTTTCGGCAAATTTGGTTATCTAACCAACTTTCCCGGAAAGTAGATATTTCCCATTTTTTATGATAAATTTCCTGTTTTCTATGATATCTATTTTCGGAAAGTTGGTTATCTAACCAACTTTCCTGAAAGTAGATATTTCCATTTTTATGATACAAATTTCCCGTTTTCTATGATATCTGTTTTCGCAAATTTGGTTATCTAACCAACTTTCCCGGCAAGTAGATATTTCATTTTTATGATACAAATTTCCTGTTTTCATGATATCTGTTTTCGGCAAATTTGGTTATCTAACCAACTTTCCCGGAAAGTAGATATTTCCCATTTTTTATGATACAAATTTCACGTTTTCGATAATCTATTTCTGCAAAATTAGGTAATATTTCCCCAAAATTCAAAAATCTTTCCCGAAAAGTCGATAATCTACTTTCCAAAAGTAGAAAAATCTATTCACTTTCGAAAGTATATAACCAACTTTCCGAAAGTAGATATTTCCATTTTTATGATACAAATTTCTGTTTTCTATGATATTTATTTTCGGAAAGTTGTTATCTAACCAACTTTCCCGAAAGTAGATATTTCCCATTTTTATGATACAAATTTCCTGTTTTCTATGATATCTGTTTTCGCAAATTTGGTTATCTAACCAACTTTCCCGGCGGATATTTCCTTTTTTATGATACATTTCCTGTTTCTATGATATCTGTTTTCGGCAATGGTTATCTAAACCTTTCTCCGAAAGTAGATATTTCCCATTTTTGTGATACAAATTTCTGTTTTCTATGATACTATTTTCGGCAATTTGTTATCTAACCAACTTTCCCGGAAAGTAGATATTTCTATTTTTATGATACAAATTTCACGTTTTCTATGATAATCTACTGCAAAATTAGGTATTTCTCGAAAATTCACTTCCCGAAAAGTCGATAATCTACTTTCCCCAAAAGTAGAAAAATTCATCTACTTTCGAAAGTATATAACCAACTTTCCCGGAAAGTAGATATTTCATTTTTATGATACAAATTTCCGTTTTCTATGATATTTGCCGGAAAGTTGGTTATCTAACCAACTTTCCCGGAAGTAGATATTTCCCATTTTTATGATACAAATTTCCGCTGTTTATGATAATCTGTTTTCGCAAATTTGTTATCTAACCAACTTTCCCGGTAGATATTTCCCATTTTTATGATAAATTTCCTGTTTTATGATATTTGTTTTCGAAAAGTTGGTTATCTAACCAACTTTCCCGAAAGTAGATATTTCATTTTATGATACAAATTTCGTTTTCTATGATAATCTGTTTTCGGCAAATTTGGTTATCCAACCAACTTTCCTGGAAAGTAGATATTTCCCATTTTTATGATACAAATTTCTTTATGATATCTATTTTCGGCAAATTTGGTTATCTAACCAACTTTTCCGGAAAGTAGATATTTCTATTTTTATGATACAAGTTTCACATTTTCTATGATAATCTACTTCAAAAATTAGGTAATATTTCTGTGCTGGAAAATCTACTTCCCGAAAAGTCGATATCTACTTTTCCGAAAAGTAGAAAATCTATCTACTTTTCGAAAGATATAACCAACTTTCCCCGGAAAGTTAAATTCCCATTTTTATGATACAAATTTCCTGTTTCTATGATAATCTGTTTTGGCAATTTGGTTATCTAACCAACTTTCCCGGAAAGTAGATATTTCATTTTTATGACTAAATTTCCTGTTTCTATGATATTGTGAAAGTTGGTTATCTAACCAACTTTCCTCGAAAGGAGATATTATCCCATTTTTTATGATACAAATTTCCCGTTTTCTATGATATCTGTTTTGCAAATTTGGTTATCTAACCAACTTTCCTGGAAAGTAGATATTTCCATTTTATAGATACAAATTTCCTGTTTTCATGATAATCTATTTCGGCAAATTTGGTTATCTAACTAACTTTCCCGGAAAGTAGATATTTCCCATTTTTTATGATACAAATTTCCTGTTTTCATGATAATCTATTTTCGAAAGTTGGTTATCTAACCAACTTTCCTGAAAGTAGATATTTCCCATTTTTATACAAATTTCTGTTTCTATGATAATCTGTTTTCGGCAAATTTGCTTTATCTAACCAACTTTCCCGGAAAGTAGATATTTCCCATTTTTAAGATACAAATTTCACGTTTCTATGATAATCTACTTCGCAAAATTAGGTAATATTTCAATTTAAAATTCACTTTCCCGAAAGTCGATAATTCACTTCCCTGAAAAGTAGAAAATTCATCTACTTCGGAAAGTATATAAACCAACTCTTCCGAAAGTAGATATTTCCATTTTTATGATACAAATTTCCTGTTTCTATGATATCTATTTTCGAAAGTTGTTATCTAACCAACTTTCCTGAAAGTAGATATTTCTTTTTTATGATGTACAATTATCGTTTTCTATGATAATCTACTTCGCAAAATTAGGTAATATTTCAGTCGAAAATCTATTTCGAAAAGTCGATATCTATTTCCCGAAAAGAAAATCATCTACTTTTCGGTAAAGTATATAACCAACTTTCCCGAAAGTAGATATTTCCATTTTTATGATACAAATTTCCGTTTTCTATGATAATCTATTTTCGAAAGTAGATATTTCCCATTTTTTGATACAAATTTCGCTTATGATAATTCTTTTTTCGGCAAATTTGTTATCTAAACATTTTCCCGGAAAGTAGATATTTCCTATTTTTATACAAAATTCCTGTTTTCTATGATAATCTATTTTCGAAAAGTGATATTTCTATTTTTTATGATACAATTTCTGTTTCTATGATATCTGTTTTCGCAAATTTGGTTATCTAACTCAACTTCCCGGAAAGTAGATATTTCCCATTTTTATGATACAAATTTCCTGTTTTCTATGATAATTCATTTTCGGCAAATTTGTTATCTAACCAACTTTCCCGGAAAGTAGATATTTCCATTTATGATACAAATTTCGTTTTCATGATATCTGTTTTCGGCAAATTTGGTTATATAACCAACTTTCCTGAAAGTAGATATTTCATTTTTATGATACAAATTTCCTGTTTTCTATGATAATCTATTTTGCAAATTTGTTATTCAACCAACTTTCCTGAAAGTAGATATTTCCCATTTTTATGATAATACAAATTTCCTGTTTTCATGATAATCTACTTCTGCAAAATTAGGTAATATTTCCAAATTCGAAAAATCTACTTCGAAAAGTCGATAATTCACTTTCCCGAAAAGTAGAAAATCTATTCACTTTCGGAAAGTATATAACCAACTTTCCCGGAAAGTAGATATTTCATTTTTATGATACAAATTTCCGTTTTCTATGATAATCTATTTCGGAAAGTTATTCTAACCAACTTTCCTGGAAAGTAGATATTTCATTTTTATACAAATTTCTGTTTTATGATAATCTGTTTTCGGCAAATTTGCTTATTCAACCAACTTTCCCGGAAAGTAGATATTTCTATTTTTAAGATACAAATTTCACGTTTCTATGATAATCTACTTCGCAAAATTAGGTAATATTTCTGGCCTGAAAATTCATTTCGAAAAAGTCGATATCTACTTTCCCGAAAAAGTAGAAAATCTATTCATTTCAGTATATAACCAACTTTCCCGGAAGCAGATATTTCATTTTTATGATAAATTTCCTGTTTTCTATGATAACCTATTTCGAAAGTTGGTTATCTAACCAACTTCCCGGAAAGTAGATATTTCCCATTTTTATGATACAATTTCACGTTTTGTATGATAATCGTTTTTGCAATATCTAACAACTTTCCTGGAAAGTAGATATTTCCCATTTTTATGATACAAATTTCTTTTTTCTATAATATCTATTTTCGGCAAATTTGGTTATTCAACCAACTTTCCCGGAAAGTAGATATTTCCCATTTTTTATAGATACAAGTTTCACATTTTCTATGATAATCTACTGCAAAATTAGTAATATTTCCTGGTTTTAGTAATCTACTTCCTTGTCGATAATCTATTTCCCGAAAAGTAGAAAATCTATTCACTTTTCGGGAAAGTATATAACCAACTTCCCTGAAAGTAGATATTTCCCATTTTATGATACAAATTTCCCGTTTTCTATGATATCTATTTTCGAAAGTTGGTTATCCAACCAACTTTCCCAGAAAGTAGATATTTCCCATTTTATGATACAAATTTCATTTCTATGATAATCTGTTTTCGCAAATTTGGTTATCTAACTAACTTCTCTCCCGGAAAGTAGATATTTCCCATTTTATGATACAAATTTCCTGTTTTATGATATTTATTTTCGGAAAGTTATTATCCAACCAACTTTCCCGGAAAGTAGATATTTCCCATTTTTATGATACAAATTTCCCGTTTCTATGATAATCATTTTCGGCAAATTTGGTTATTTAACCAACTTTCCCTGAAAGTAGATATTTCCCATTTTTATGATAAGTTTCACGTTTCTATGATAATCTACTTCGCAAAATTAGGTAATATTTCCTCTGAAAATCTACTTCCCCGAAAAGTCGATAATCTACTTTCCCGAAAAGTAGAAAAATCTATCTACTTTCGGGAAAGTATATAAATCAACTTTCCCGGTAGATATTTCCATTTTACGATACAAATTTCTGTTTTTATGATATCTCATTTCAAAGTTGGTTATCTAACCAACTTTCCCGAAAGTAGATATTTCCCATTTTTTATGATACAAATTTCCCGTTTATGATAATCTATTTTCGGAAAGTAGATATTTCCCATTTTTATGATACAAATTTCCTGTTTCTATGATAATCTGTTTTCGGCAAATTTGGTTATTTCAAACATTTTTCCTGGAAAGTAGATATTTCCCATTTTTATGATACAAAATTCCTGTTTTCTATGATAATCTATTTTCGGAAAGTAGATATTTCCCATTTTATGATACAAATTTCCTGTTTCTATGATAATCTGTTTTCGGCAAATTTGGTTATCTAACCAACTTTCCCGGAAAGTAGATATTTCTATTTTTATGATACAAATTTCCGTTTTCTATGATATCTATTTTCGGCAAATTTGGTTATCTAACCAACTTTCCCGGAAAGCAGATATTTCCCATTTTTATGATACAAATTTCTTTTTCTATGATATCTGTTTTGGCAAATTTGTTATCTAACCAACTTTCCCGGAAAGTAGATATTTCCATTTTTTATGATACAAATTTCCTGTTTTCTATGATAATCTATTTTCGGCAAATTTGGTTATCTAAACCAACTTTTCCCGGAAAGTAGATATTTCCATTTTATGATACAAATTTCCTGTTTTCCATGATATCTGATTTTCGGAAAGTTGGTTATCTAACCAACTTTCCCGAAAGTAGATATCATTTTTATGATACAAATTTCCTGTTTTCTATGATACCTCGTTTTCGGCAAATTTGGTTATCTAACCAACTTTCCGGCAAGTAGATATTTCCCATATTTTTATGATACAAATTTTGTTTTATGATAATCTATTTTCGGCAAATTTGGTTATCTAACCAACTTTCCCGGAAAGTAGATATTTCCCATTTTTATGATACAAATTTTACGTTTCTATGATAATCTACTGCAAAATTAGGTAATATTTCCTTCTGTACTAGAAAATCTACTTCCCAAAGTCGATAATTCATTTCGAAAAGTAGAAAATTCATCTACTTTCGGGAAAGTATAAAATCAACTTTCCCGGAAAGTAGATATTTCCCATTTTTTATGATACAAATTTCCTGTTTTCTATGATAATTTATTTTCGAAAGTTGTTATCTAACCAACTTTCCCCGGAAAGTAGATATTTCATTTTTATGATACAAATTTCCGTTTTCTATGATAATCTGTTTTCGGCAAATTTGGTTATCTAACCAACTTTCCCGGAAAGTAGATATTTTATTTTTATGATACAAATTTCTGTTTTCTATGATAATCTATTTTCGGGGCAAATTTGGTTATCAAACCAACTCTTCTCCGAAAGTAGATATTTCCTATTTTTATGATACAATCCTACGTTTATGATAATCTACTTCGCAAAATTAGGTAATATTTCCAAAATCCGAAAATCTACTTCGAAAAAGTCGATAATCTACTTTCTCCAAAATTAGAAAATTCATCTACTTTTCGAAAGTATATAACCAACTTCTTCCCGGAAAGTAGATATTTCTATTTATGATACAAATTTCCTGTTTTTATGATAACTCATTTTCAAGAAAGTTGGTTATCTAACCAACTTCCTGAAAGTAGATATTTCCCATTTTATGATACAAATTTCCTGTTTTCATGATAATCTGTTTTCGCAAATTTGGTTAGATAACCAACTTTCCCGAAAGTAGATATTTCCCATTTTTATGATACAAATTTCGTTTTGTATGATATCTGTTTTCGGCAATTTGATATTCAACCAACTTTCCCGGAAAGTAGATATTTCCATTTTTATGATACAAATTTCCTGTTTTCTATGATAATCTATTTTCGGCAAATTTGGTTATCTAACCAACCTCCCGGAAAGTAGATATTTCCCATTTTATGATACAAATTTCATCGTTTCTATGATAATTCACTTCGTAAATTAGTAAATATCTGACCTCAAATGGATCCACTTCCCGAAAAGTCGATAATCAATTTCCCGAAAAGTAGAAAAATCTATCTACTTTTCGGGAAAGTATATAACCAACTTTCCGGAAAGTAGATATTTCCATTTTTATGATACAAATTTCCTGTTTTTCTATATATCTATTTTCGAAAGTTGGTTATCTAACCAACTTTCCCGGAAAGTAGATATTTCCCATTTTTTATGATACAAATTTCACGTTTTCTATGATATCTGTTTTCGGCAAATTTGGTTATCTAACCAACTTTCCCGGAAAGTAGATATTTCACTATTTTATGATAACAAAATTTCCGTTTTCTATGATATCTATTTTCGGAAAGTTGGTTATCGAACCAACTTTCCCGGAAAGTAGATATTTCCATTTTTTATGATACAAATTTCCTTTTTCAGATAATCTGTTTTCGGCAAATTTGGTTATCTAACCATCTTTCCAGGAAAGTAGATATTTCCCATTTTATGATACAAATTTCCTGCTCTTCTATGATAATCTACTTTCGCAAAACCGTTCTCTATGATAATCTACTTCAAAATTAGTATTATTTCAGGTTTGAAAAATTCCATTCTAAAAAGTCGATATCTACTTTTCCCGAAAAGTAGAAAAATCTATCTACTTTTCGAAAGTATATAATCAACTTTCCCGAAAGTAGATATTTCTATTTTTTTGGTATAGATACTAAATTTCCTGTTTTTCATGATAATGATGCTTTTGTGTTGGTTATCTAACCAACTTTCCCGGAAAGTAGATATTTCCCATTTTTATGATAAATTTCCTGTTTTTCATGATAATTTATTTTCGAAAGTTATTCAACCAACTTTCCTGAAAGTAGATATTTCCCATTTTTTATGATACAAATTTCACGTTTTATGATATTCGTTTTGGCAAATTTGGTTATCTAACCAACTTCTTCTGGAAAGTAGATATTTCCCATTTTTTATCATACAAATTTCCTGTTTTCGAAAGTATATAACCAACTTCTCTCCCGGAAAGTAGATATTTCCATTTTTTATGATACAATTTCCTCTGTTTTATGATATTTTCGGGAAAGTTGGTTATTCAACCAACTTTCCCGGAAAGTAGATATTTCATTTGATGCCACCTCTGTTTTCTATGATAATCTGTTTTTGCAAATTTGGTTATCTAACCATCTTTCCAGGAAAGTAGATATTTCCCATTTTTATGATACAAATTTCCTGTTCTCTATGATAATCTACTTCTGCAAAATTAGTAATATTTCAAATTGAAAAATTTACTTCCCGAAAAGTCGATATCTACTTCCTGAAAAGTAAAATCTATTCACTTTTCGGGAAAGTATATAAACCAACTTTCCCGGAAAGTAGATATTTCCCATTTTTTTATGATACAAATTTCTGTTTTCTATGATATCGAGCTTTGTTGGTTATCTAACCAACTTTCCCGGAAAGTAGATATTTCCCATTTTTAAGATACAAATTTCTCGTTTTCTATGATATCTATTTTTCGGGAAAGTTGGTTATTCAACCAATTTTCCCGGAAAGTAGATATTTCCCATTTTTGGTGATACAAATTTCACGTTTTATGATAATCTGTTTTCGGCAAATTCGTTATCTAACCAACTTTCCCGGAAAGTAGATATTTCCTCTATTTTTTATCATACAATTTCCTCTGCTTCGGAAAGATAACTAACTTCTTTCCGAAAATAGATATTTCCCATTTTATGATACAAATTTCTGCTTTATGATAGCCTATTTCGGGGAAAGTTGGTTATCTAACCATCTTTCCCGGAAAGTAGATATTCCCATTTTTGCGATACAAATTCCCTGCTTTTATGATATCTGTTTCGGCAAATTTGGTTATCTAACCAACTTCCTGAAAGTAGATATTTCCCATTTTTATGATACTTCCCGTTTCTATGATAATGATAAAAGTTGGTTATCTAACCAACTTTCCCGGAAAGGAGATATTTCCCATTTTTATGATACAAATTTCCCGTTTTCTATGATAATCTGTTTTCGGCAAATTTGTTATCTAACCAACTTCCCGGAAAGTAGATATTTCCCATTTTATGAGATACAAATTTACGCTTATGATAATCTACTTCGCAAAATTAGGTAATATTTGTAATCGAAAAATCTACTTCCCCGAAAAAGTCGATATCTACTTCTGAAAAGTAGAAATTTCATCTACTTTTTCGAAAGTATATAACCAACTTTTCGGAAAGTAGGTATTTCCCATTTTTATGATACAAATTTCCTGTTTTCTATGATAAGTTATTTTCGAAAGTTGGTTATTCAACCACCCTTCCCGGAAAGTAGATATTTCCCATTTTTTATGATACAAATTTCCTGTTTTCTATGATAATCTATTTTCGCAAATTTGGTTATTCAACCAACTCTCTCTCCTGAAAGCAGATATTTCCCATTTTTTGCGATACAAATTTCGTTTTCATGATAATTTACGGCAAATTTGCTATCTAACCAACTTTCCCGGAAAGTAGATATTTCCTCATTTTTTATGATACAAATTTCACGTTTTCTATGATAATCTACTTCGCAAAATTAGGTAATATTTCCTGGGAATCTACTTCCCTTGAAAGTCGATATCTACTTTCCCGAAAAGCAGAAAATCTATTCACTTTTCGGGAAAAGTATATAACCAACTTTCCCGGGAAAGTAGATATTTCCCATTTTTATGATACAAATTTCCGTTTCTATGATATGCTTTTCGAAAGTTATTATCTAACCAACTTTCCCGGAAAGTAGATATTCCCATTTTTATGATACAAATTTCTGTTTCTATGATATCTGTTTTCGGCAAATTTGCTATCTAAATCCATTTTTCCCGAAAGTAGATATTTCCCCATTTTATGATACAAATTTCTCTCTGTTTTCTATGATATCGAGTTTTCGGGAAAGTTGTTATCTAACCAACTCTCTCCCTGAAAGTAGATATTTCCCATTTTTATGATACAAATTTCCTGTTTCTATGATATCTGTTTTCGCAAATTTGGTTATCTAACCAACTTTCCTGGAAAGTAGATATTTCCCATTTTATGATACAAATTTCCCGTTTTCTATGATAATCTATTTTCGGCAAATTTTGGTTATCTAACCAACTTTCCCGGAAAGTAGATATTTCCCATTTTTATGATACAAATTTCCGTTTTCTATGATATCTGTTTTCGCAATGGTTATCTAACCAACTTTCCCGGAAAGTAGATATATTTCCCATTTTTATGATACAAATTTCCCGTTTTCTATGATAATCTATTTTCAGCAAATTCTATATCAAACCAACTTTCCCGGAAAGTAGATATTTCCATTTTTTATGACATACAAATTTCACGTTTCTATGATAATCTTTCTTCGCAAAATTAGGTAATATTTCCAAAATTCGAAAATCTACTTCCCGAAAAGTCGATAATTCATTTCCCGAAAAGTAGAAAATCTATCTACTTTCGGGAAAGTATATAACCAACTTTCCTGAAAGTAGATATTTCCCCATTTTTATGATACAAATTCTCCTGTTTTATGATATTTATTTTCGGGAAAGTTGGTTATCTAACCAACTTTCCCGGAAAGTAGATATTTCCCATTTTTATGATGCCAAATTTCCCGTTTTCTATGATAATCTGGTTTTCGGCAAATTTGCTATATCTAAACGAACTTTCCCGCAAAGTAGATATTTCCCATTTTATGATACAAATTTCCTGTTTTCTATGATATTCCGTTTTCGGCAAATTTGGTTATCTAACCAACTTTCCCGGAAAGTAGATATTTCCCATTTTATAATACAAATTTCCTGTTTCATGATAATCTATTTTTCGGCAAATTTGGTTATCTAACTAACTTTCCCGGAAAGTAGATATTTCATTTATGATACAAATTTCACGTTTCTATGATAATCTACTTCGCAAAATTAGTAATATTTCAAATTAGTATCTTTCCTGAAAATGATATTCACTTTTCCGAAAAAGCAGAAAATCTATCTACTTCGGAAAAGTATATAACCAACTTTCCCGCGGGAAAGTAGATATTTCCCATTTTTAGTGATACAAATTTCCTGTTTCTATGATATTTGTTGGTTATCTAACCAACTTTCCTGGAATGTAGATATTTCCATTTTTATGATACAAATTTCCCGTTTTCTATGATAATCTGTTTTCGGCAAATTTGGTTATCTAAATCCAACTTTCCCGGAAAGTAGATATTTCCCATTTTTTTATGATACAAATTTCGCTTATGATATCTATTTTCGGGAAAGTTGGTTATCTAACCACACCTCTCTGCGAAAGTAGATATTTCCTATTTATTATGATACAAATTTCCTGTTTATGATAATTTGTTTTCGGCAAATTTGGTTATCAAACCATTTTTTTCCTGAAAGTAGATATTTCATTTTTATGATACAAATTTCCCGTTTTCTATGATAACTCCATTTTCGGCAAATTTCCACATTTAACCAACTTTCCCGAAAGTAGATATTCTTATCATTTTTATGATACAAATTTCCTGTTTCTTATGATAATCTGTGTTCGGCAAATTCTGTTATTCAACCAACTTTCCCAAAGTAGATATTTCTATTTTTATGATAAAATTTCCCTGTTTTCTATGATAACGTCTATTTTCGGCAAATTTGGTTATCAAACCAACTTTCCTGAAAGTATAGATATTTCCTATTTTTATATACAAATTTCACGTTTTCTATGATAATCTACTTCTGCAAAATTAGGTAATATTTCAAAATTGAAAAATCTACTTCCCTGAAAAGTCGATAATCTACTTTCCCGAAAAGTAATCTATCTACTTTCGGGAAAGTATATAACCAACTTTCCCGGAGAAAGCAGATATTTCCATTTTTTTATATTGCTAAATTTCCAGTTTCTTATGATAATCTGTTTTCGGCAAATTTGGTTATCTAACGAACTTTTCCGCAAAGTAGATATTTCCCATTTTTATGATACAAATTTCTCTGTTTGAGATAAATCTGCTTTGCAAATTTGGTTATTCAACCAACTTCTGAAAGTAGATATTTCCCATTTTTTATGATACAAATTTCCTGTTTCTATGATATCTATTTCGGCAAATTTGCTATTCAACCAACTTTCCGGAAAGTAGAGTATTTCCCATTTTTTATGATACAAGTTTCACGTTTCTATGATAATCTACTTCGCAAAATTATAATATTTCAAAATCAGAAAATTCATTCTGAAAAAAGTCGATAATCTACTTTTCCCGAAAAGTAGAAAATCTGACTACTTCGAAAGTATATAACCAATTTTCCCGGAAAGTAGATATTTCCCATTTTTTATGATACAAATTTCCTGTTTCTTATGATATTCCATTTTCGGTGCTAGTTATCTTAACCAACTTTCCCGGAAAGTAGATATTTCCATTTTTTATGATACAAATTTCTGTTTCTATATAATCTATTTTCGGGAAAGTAGATATTTCCCATTTTTTAAGGATATTAAATTTCCTGCTTTATGATATCTGTTTTCGGCAAATTTGGTTATCTAAACATTTTCCCGGAAAGTAGATATTTCCCATTTTTATGATACAAAATTCCGTTTCTATGATAATCTATTTTCGGGAAAGTAGATATTTTCCCATTTTATGATACAAATTTCCCGTTTCTATGATAATTCGTTTCGGCAAATTTGTTATCTAACCAACTCTTCCCGGAAAGTAGATATTTCCCATTTTTATGATACAAATTTCCTGTTTCTATGATAATCTATTTTGGCAAATTTGCTATATTCAACCAACTTTCCTGAAAGTAGATATTTCCCATTTTTTATGATACAAATTTCCTTTTCTATGATACATCTGTTTTCGGCAAATTTGGTTATCTAACCAACTTTCCTGAAAGTAGATATTTCCCATTTTTATGATACAAATTTCCTGTTTTCATGATATCTATTTTCGGCAAATTTGGTTATCTAACCAACTTTCTGAAAGTAGATATTTCCCATTTTTTTATGATACAAATTCTCCTGTTTTATGATAATTTATTTCGAAAGTTATTCAACCAACTTTCCCGGAAAGTAGATATTTCCCATTTTATGATACAAATTTCGTTTCTATGATATCTGTTTTGCAAATTTGGTTATCTAACCAACTTCTCTTCCTGAAAGTAGATATTTCCCATTTTTTATGATAAAAATTTCCTGTTTCTATGATAATCTCCATTTTCGGCAAATTGGTTATCAAACCAACTTTCCCGGAAAGTTATTTCCCATTTTTTATGATACAAATTTCACGTTTTCTATGATAATCTACTTGCAAAATTAGGTAATATTTCTGTACTGAAAATCTACTTCCTGAAAAAGTCGATAATCTACTTTCCTGAAAGTAGAAAATCTATCTACTTCGGGAAAGTATATAACCAACTTTCCCGGAAAGTGATATTTCCATTTTTTATGATACAAATTTCCGTTTCTAAGATAATCTGTTTTCGGCAATTTGCTATTCAACGAACTTCTTTCCTGCAAAGCAGATATTTCCCATTTTTATGATACAAATTTCTGTTTCTATGATAATCTGTTTTCGCAATTTGTTATCTAACCAACTTTCCCGGAAAGTAGATATTTCCCCATTTATGATACAATTCTCTCCCTGTTTTATGATATATCTATTTTCGGCAAATTTGGTTATCTAACCAACTTTCCCGGAAAGTAGATATTTCCATTTTTTTATGATACAAGTTTCACGTTTTCTATGATAATCTACTTCTGCAAAATTAGGTAATATTTCTGGGGCTCGAGGTGGCTCTACTTCCCCGAAAAGTCGATAATTTACTTTCCCGAAAAGTAGAAAAATTATCTACTTTTCGAAAGTATATAACCAACTTTTCCCGGAAAGTAGATATTTCCCATTTTTATGACATACCTCTGTTTTATGGAGCATTTATTTTCGGGAAAGTTGGTTATTCAACCAACTTTCCTGCGAAAGTAGATATATTTCATTTTTATGATACAAATTTCCTGCTTATGATAATTATTTTTCGGGAAAGTAGATATTTCCCATTTTTATGATACAAATTTTCCTGGTTTTCTATGATAATCTTTGCTGGGCAAATTTGTTATCTAAACATTTTTCTCCCGGAAAGTAGATATTTCCCCATTTTTATGATACAAAATTCGTTTCTAGATAATCTATTTCGGAAAGTAGATATTTCCCATTTTTTATGATACAAATTTCCTGTTTCTATGATATTCGTTTTCAAAATTTGTTATCTAACCAACTTTCCCGGAAAGTAGATATTTCCCATTTTTTATGATACAAATTTCCTGTTTTTATGAGAACTATTTTCGCAAATTTGTTATCTAACCAGTCTTCCCGGAAAGTAGATATTTCCCCATTTTTATGATACAAATTTCTCTTTTTCTATGATAATTCTGTTTCGGCAAATTTGGTTATCTAACCAACTTTCCTTAAAAGTAGATATTTCCCATTTTTATGATACAATTTCCCGTTTTCTATGATACTTATTTCGGCAAATTTTATTATCTAACCAACTTTCCGGAAAGTAGATATTTCCCATTTTTATATACAAATTCTGTTTTCTATGGATATTTCCATTTCGAAAGTTGGTTATCTAACCAACTTTCCCAAAGTAGATATTTCCCATTTTATGATACAAATTTCCTGTTTTCTATGATAGTTCCGTTTTCGGCAAATTTGGTTATCTAACCAACTTTCTGGGCAAGCAGATATTTCCCATTTTTATGATACAAATTTCCCCGGTTTCTATGATATCTATTTTCGGCAAATTTGGTTATCTAACCAACTTTCCCGAAAGTAGATATTTCCATTTTATGATACAAATTTCAATAAGCTTTCTATGATAATCTACTTCGCAAAATTAGGTAATATTTCTGTGTTTTAGTATCTACTTCCCCTTGAAAATGATAATCTACTTTCCCGAAAGTAGAAAATTCATCTACTAGAAAGAGATATAACTAACTTTCCGGAAAGTAGATATTCTATTTTTATGATACAATTCCTGCTTTTCATGATATCTATTTTCGAAAGTTGGTTATTTAACCAACTTTCCGGAAAGTAGATATTTCTATTTTTATGATAAATTTCCTGTTTCTATGATATCTGTTTTCGGCAAATTTGGTTATCAACCAACTTTCCCGAAAGTAGATATTTCCCTATTTTTATGATACAAATTTCCTGTTTTCTATGATAATCTATTTTCGGCAATTTTATTATCTAACCAACTTCTTTCCCGGAAAGTAGATATATTTCCTCATTTTTTATGATACAAATTTCACGTTTTCATGATAATCTACTTCGCAAAATTAGTAATATTTCCAAAATTCGAAAATCTACTTCTCGAAAAAGCTGATAATTTTCCTAAAATTAGAAAATCTATCTACTTTTTTCGGGAAAGTATAACCAACTTCTTTCCCGGAAAGTAGATATTTCCCATTTTTATGATACAAATTTCCTGCTTTCTATGATAATTTGTTTTCAGGAAAGTTGGTTATCTTAACCAACTTCCCGGAAAGTAGATATTTCCCATTTTTATGATACACCGTTTCTATGATAATTTGTTTTCGGCAAATTTTAAGCTAGATAACCAACTTTCCCGAAAGTGATATATATTTCCCATTTTTTTGATACAAATTTCCCTGTTTTGTATGATAACTGTTTTCGGCAAATTTGCTATCTAACCAACTTTCCCGGAAAGTAGATATTTCCCATTTTTATGATACAAATTTCCTGTTTTTCTATGATAACGTCTATTTCGGCAAATTTGGTTATTCAACCAACTTTCCCGAAAGTAGATATTTCATTTTTTATACAAATTTCAATAGCGTTTTTCATGATAATCTACTTCGTGTACTCAGGGGTAATATTTCCTCACCGAATCATTTCCCGAAAGTCGATAATCTACTTCTTCCTGAAAAGAAAATTCATCTACTTTTCGGGAAAGTATAACCAACTTCTTCTCTGAAAGTAGATATTTTCATTTTTATGATACAAATTTCTCCGTTTTCTATGATAATGAGTCGCCAGAAAGTTGGTTATCTAACCAACTTTCCCGGAAAGTAGATATTTCCTATTTTATGATACAAATTTTCACGTTTTGCGATAATCTGTTTTCGGCAAATTTGCCTTCATTCAACCAACTTCCTGGAAAGTAGATATTTCCCATTTTTATGATACAAATTTCCCGTTTTCTATGATAATCTGTTTTCGGCAAATTTTTGGTTATCTAAGAACCATCTTTCCAGGAAAAGTAGATATTTCATTTTTATGATACAAATTTCCTTGCCCCTATGATAATTCACTTTCAAAATTAGTAATATTTCCCCAAAATTCGAAAATCTATTTCCCGAAAGTCGATACCTACTTCTTCCCGAAAAGCAGAAAATCTGACTTTTTCGGGAAAAGTATATAACCTAAACTTTCCTGAGCAATACGTAACTGAACGAAGTGGCTACCG
>NW_024712322.1:0-10297 GCF_018991925.1 Homarus americanus
GGGTTATTGGCTGGCTTTTAGTGCTGAAGGAACGATAATATTGCGACTTTGTATTTACAATCACACATTTTGCTTATTGATAGTTATATATATAAATTACTTTTGTCAGTGTTTGAGGATGTGATGTCATGTTGCTGTTTGTGTTGGTGATTGGTATTTGTGTGTTAAGTCGAGCACCTGATATTTTCCCTCAACCTCATTCTCCTCCCCAATCCCTGTCTGAGGTAATGGGATCACGAGGCGTGTTCTGGGAGGTCGGATGTAGATATCCAGGAGGCTTGGGAGGTGTAGGGGAGTTTCCAGGTAGGCTTTGAGGTGGGAGTTCAGGAGGCTTTGGAGGTGTAGGGGAGTTTTCCAGGGTAGGCTGGAGGTGTAGGAAGCCGAGGAGGCTTTGGAGGTGTAGGGGAGTTTCAGGGCAGGCTTTGGGAAAAGGCCTGGTGGGAGGTTTTGGAGGCGTAGAGCCCAGGACACTTTGGGAGTGTAGGGAGTTCAGGAGAGGCTTTGGAGGTGAGGGGAGTTTCAGGGAGGCTTTGGAGGTGTAGGGAGTTTGGGTAGGCTTTGGAGGTGAGAGAGTTCAGGGCAGGCTTTGGAGGTAGAGGAGTTCAGGAGGCTTGGATAGTAGGGGAGTTTCAGGGTAGGACGGGATGTAGGGAGCTCCAGGAGTAGCCAGGTAGGCAGTTTCCAGGAGGTTTTGAGGTGAGAAGTTTCCACAGAGGCTGAGGAGGTGTAGGGAGTTTCCATGAACGTTTTGGAGGTGGTAGGAAGTTTCTGGAAGGTTTGGAGATGTAGGGGAAAGTTTCCTGGAAGGCTTTGGAGATGGGAAATTCCACAGAGGTTGGGAGGTGTAGGGGGAGTTTCCACAGAGGCTTTGGATAGGTAGGAAGTTTCCTGGAAGGCTTTGGAGATGTAGGAGTTCAGGAGGCTCTGGAGGTGAATGAGCCCAAGAGGCCGATGATGCAGAGCCACAGGACAGCAGGTAGGAGTTCCAGGAAGGTTTGGAGGTGTAGGAAGTTCCTGGAAGGCTTGGGAGCCCAGGCTTGAGGTAGGAAGATCCTGAAGGCAGGGAGGACAGAGTCCCATACTGGATATGTATGAAGCCCTAACAGAGACTAGACGTGGGGAGCTTACAGGAGGCCTGCAAGGTGCAGGGAGTTCCAAAGCTTTGATAGTGCAGGAAAGTTCCTGGAAGGTTTGAGATGTAGGGGAGTTCCAGGGGGCTTTGGAGGTGTAGGAGTTCCAGGAGGCTTTGAGGCAGGGGGAGCCACAGGAGGCTTTGCAGGTGTAGGGGAGCTCCAGGCAGGGCTTGGAGGTGTAGGGAAGTAACAGGAGGCCCTTGCAGGCGGAGAGTTTCACAGGAGGCTTTGGAGGTAAGAGAGCTTGCAGGGAAGGCTTTGGAGGTGCAGAGGGTAGTTTCAAGGGAGGCTTTGAGGTGTAGGGGAGTTCCAGAGGCTGGAGGTGTGGGACAGAGCCCAGGAGGCTTGAGCCGTGGGCGAGCTCCAGGCAGGCCTTGGGAGCTGTAGGGGTTTCAGGGAGGCCTGGAGATGTAAGAGTTCCAGGAGGCTTTGATGGGCACAGGAGTTTCAGGAGGCTTTGAGAGGAGTTCAGGAGGCTTTGGGACAGGGAGTCTGAGGAGGCCTGGAGTGTAAGGAGTTCCAGGAGGGTTTGAGGTGTAGGCAGCTCAGGAGGCTTTGGAGGTGTAGGGGAGTTCCAGAGAGGCCTTGGGATGAGCAGGGAGTTTGCAGGAAGGCTTTGGAGGTGTAGGGTAGTTCTCAGGGAGGCCTTGGAGGTGTGGGGAGTTCCAGGAGGCTGGAGGTGAATGAGCTTTCCAGGGTAGGCTTGGGAGCTGTAGGGAGTTTCCAGGAGGCTTGGAGATAAGTCAGGGGGCCTAGAGGCAGGGAAGTCCAGGAGGCTTTGGAGGTGTAGGAGAGTTCCAGGGAGGCTGGAGGTGTAAGGTAGTTTCCAGGTAGTCTTTAGAGGTGTAGGGGAGTTTCCAGGAGGCCCCAGAGGTAGTGGAGTTTCCAGGGTAGTCTTTAGAGGTGCAGGGAAGTCCAGGGAGGCTTTGGAGGAAAGGTAGTTTCCAGGGTAGGCCAGGGTGTAGAGTCCCCAGGGGAGGCTTTGGAGGTGTAAGGAGTTTCCAGGGTAGGCTTTAGAGGTGTAGGGAAGTTTCAGGAGGCTTTGGAGGTGAATGAAGTTTCCAGGGTAGCTCCTTAAGAGGGAAGTTTCAGGGAGGCTTTGGAGGTGTAAGGCAGTTTCAGGTAGGCTTTGGGAGGGAGTTTCAGGAGGCTTTGGAGGTAGGGAGTTTCGAGGAGGCTTTGTTGTAAGGGGAGTTCAGGGCAGGCTTTGGAAGGTAGGGGAATTTCCAGGAGCCTCTGGAGGTGTAAGTGAGTTTCAGATTAGGCTTTGGAGGTGAGGGGAGTCCAGGGAGGCTGTGGAGGTCCAAGGAGTTTCCAGGGTAGGATTTGGAGGTGTAGGGGAGTTTCCTTGAGGCTTTAAGGCAGGGAGTTTCCAGGAAGGCTTTGGAGGTGTAGGGGAGTTTCAGGAGGCTGTGGAGGTCATAAGTGAGTTTCCATGAAGGTTCTGCAGGTGTAGGAAAGTTTGCAGGATGGTTTTGGAGGTGGGGAGTTCCAGTTGGCTCTGGAGGTGTCGGGGAGTTTGTAGGAAGTCTTTGGAGGTGTAGGGGAGTTTCCAGAAAGGCTTTGGAGGTGGAAGGGAGTTTTCAGGGATGCTTTTGTAATGGAAGTAAATTAAGTGTAGAAAGTATAGGTAGAATATTTAGTTGTAGGGTTGTAAAGTGAGCAAAGTTTGGTAGCGTGGCCGATTAGTTTCTTTTACTTGGTATATATAACTATTCTTAGGAGGAATATTTTAAGCAGCAACTCTAAGTACAATTATTTATTATTCAACTCAGTGACACAGACGCATCAATAGATCAATATATCGAAGTTACTAGACACTGACTCTCGGACACAACCATGAAATGGATACACTTCCCACCGTAAGTAACTCGCCCTAAGGATCGCTCCTGACAATGACTCAGGTGTGACCTGGAGGGAGGCCCCTGCGACTGGGGAAGCAGGCTCGCTGGACTATGTCTCCTATGGGGGACTCTGCTAGCTGGAGACTCGGTGCTGGGGAGGGAAGTCTCTTTCTGGGGTGGAGCTGGAGGCCCCTTCCCTGTTACAATAATAATCCTAATGCTAATGCCTCGTGAAAGTAACTGCAGCCTTTAAAGTGGCAATGACAAGCCCGAAGATGTCGTCACTAATCTGGTGTGTTCTGGTCAGGTGACAGGTGTAATGGCTGGAGGGCAGCTTCTTGAATAACACGGTCATGTCGCCGGGTTAAGCTAATTGCGTGGCAGTGAGAATTTGTTCATTGTGACCGTGACCCCTGAGTTAGGTCTTAATCTCACTTTAATTATGAAAGGTGGGTCAACTTACGAGGGTGTACACACATGCACTTCTGGTCACTGCTATATGTGTTGTTCTTCTCTGGGCTGTAAGCTGTGGTCTGATAAAGAATCATTACGCCTCCCGCCAAGACCAAAGCTTCCATACCAGAGAACTGATGACACCTATAGACAGTAATATCATGAGCAGTATCAAGCATAGCCCCTGAGGCGATAATGCAATCTCATAATAACCTGAAGAAAAACACATACACAGTAAGTGATCGTAGTATGAGCTCAACGAGAATAGTTGCTGAGCTAAAGATCCTACATATCTAGCATAGAACCCGAGAAAACTTGCAATTTCACATTCTACAAACAATAACAGGTGTTACATGGCCTTGCCAGCCCATGTCAAAATAATGACTAGCCCCAATCAGCAGTATGGCTGCAACATTGCGTCAGGTAGTACAAAACATTGCTAAATGAACTCATAGAACAAGTGACTAATCTTTCTTTAATATTAAAAAAAAACATTCTCTAGTAAATGTTATCAGATGTCACAGAATGAAATTGTTCATTATACACACGAAATGTGTCTACTTCCACATGTAAGGATGTTTTTTTTTCATTATACATATACAACAGCAATACAGTAGTGTGGCCCAGCATGTCTCACATTATCCACCAGCTAGTATCATGGATACGGGCAGTACAACAGCAGTGGTAGGTTGGTTGGCCCTTTCGATGATCCACCTCTTCATCATCGACTTTCTTCTGATGTCAGCACAGCACGTTTTATGTGTTCTCTTTTCACATAGCACATTTTCTTTCTTCAATACCGCAACTTGTAGGTCGTGTCTCCACACCTTCTGACTTCTCACTTCCTCCTGGTTTACAATGCATCTTTCCTCTTGGTTTTCTTCACTTCACAGCATCATTTTCATATTCCAGATAAACTTTTTTTCTAGTTCCATCTGAGTTTCTTCTGTATAGCATCATTTCGCGACATATTCCAGATGGTTTTTTCTGTTCCATCTGCAATTCCTCTACGTGTAGAGCATCATATTCTGCCAATCTGGCCGGGAGCAGCCGGTCACACTGGGGTGAGTGCCATCACTCTGGACAATGTGTGGGGCAGGATACATGGACCTGGGTTCGCCCTCTGTACACGAGTGTCGTTGGGATCCTTGACCCCCTGTCTCACGCCTCTGCAGCGGAAATCCCCTCCCTGGTTCAGCTGGCCAGGGTTTGATGTGTGGTGCTGCCGCATTTCGCACGTCTTAACTGCCTAAAGTAGAAAAATATAAAATCTCCTTAATCCTAGACCAAGGGAGGACTTGAAGTGAAGTGGTGTGTGGTGGGTGTGGTGCTGCATTCATCACGCTGCTTTATGCTCGTATGTGCTGTGGTTGGAGTCAATGCTTGGTCCATCGTCACCTCTTGATTGATGCTTCGTCGTAAGGCGCCGTCATCCTGGCCGATCACTGCATACAGCAAGTTTGCGGATGACACCAAAATAAGGCGGCAAATTAATTCAGGGCAGGATGCAAATGCATTACAGGAGGATCTAAATAAACTGCGGGGGTGGTCAGAAAAATAATTCAACACCAGCAAGTGCAGCGTACTTAATATTGGAAGAACAAATGTATAATGTATATCAACCTAGAGAAGTCGACTTATGAAAGACCTAGGGGTACTTATAGCCGGACCTACGGCCTAGAAAACAGTGCGTTAATGTTCGAAATAAGGCAAACAAAGTATTGGGTTTTATATCTAGAAGTGTAAGTAACAAGAGTGCAGAGGTCTTATTGCAACTATATCTTGCGCTAGTCAGGCCGCACCTCGATTATGCGGTTCAGTTCTGGTCCCTATTATAGAATGGATATACATTCCTTAGAGTCAGTTGCAAAGATGAACCAAAAATGATTCCGGGACTTAGAAACCTTCCATATCAGGATAGGTTAAAGAAACTTAACTTGCATTCCTCGAAAGACGTAGAGTACAGGGAGATATGATAGAAGTATTTAAGTGGGTGAAAGAATCAATAAGGGATATAGATAAAGTTCTTATAATATCCGAGCAGGATAGGACTCGAACGGATTTAAGTTGATAAGTTTAGGTTTAGGAGGAGATAGGAAGAAACTGGTTCACAAATAGGGTGGTGGACAATGGAACAAACAGCAACTTTGTAGTAAGTGCAGGAACTCTGGAAAGTTTCAAAAGAGGCTAGATAGATTCATGGATGATAGAGGTATAGTAACTCTCGACAGGAGCTGCCATGCACAGGCCAACCGACTATTGCGAACTCCTTATTTTCTTATGTTCTTATGTTCTTATGTACAGCTTGGACATGCGACGGCTGGTCATGGGGGCGGTACTGTGTGTGACATTTGACAGAGAAAGACAATCCTAAAGGGATGATGGATTAGTTGGAAGTGCATCCGGAAAAAAAAAATACTTAATACATTACGTCAGTGCTTGGCAACTATAGTTTCCGTCACGACAATGTTCTCATTAGGCTGGTTCGAGGAGGGTAGCTCTGCTCACTACGCTGAATACTATTTCTCAACACGTATCAACGAGTACATTATAAATCATTCTAGCATAAAAATACACAAAGTGAAGCTGCAAGTATCACCATATCAAGTTACACTTGCCATCGATTTCAAAGCACAGCTAACAGGACAAAACAGACTGAGAATTAGTGAAGTCACGCGGGGTGGAACTGGTCAATGCGGGGCAGCAGGTGGGCAAACGTACCGGGTGGGGTGAGGCGGGCGGGGTGGGTGTCGGGCGGGTGGGGTGAGGCGGGTGAAGTGGGGCGGGTGGAGTGGGGATTAGATCAGGGAGGAGGATGTAGGTTATAAGACATGTTAGGTTATAACATTTAGTACAGACACAGCATCACTAAACACAATGGGTACATGTAGCACTGACCGACAATTAAAACGCATTAGGGACACTGAGAATGTTACAGATCGCGGGGGACACTGACAAATTATATCAAGCACTGAACATATTCTGGGGAGAGTGTTATGCTAGTAACAATTCGCACATACCACGATGAGAAACGTTCACTTGAGCTGTAAAGATGACACACACTAGGACACTTTTCACACTGTACTACTCGGGGTTCCTTACCGCACACGGTTAAACAATACTCAAACTGACTTAAATGAAGGAGACGAGCCAGGTGTAATGGCTAAGCGAGGGAGGGCGTGGGTTTACGTTAAGTACTCTGCTACCAGTGTAATGAAAGTAAATTAAGTGTAGAAAGTATTGGTAGAATATTTAGTTGTAGGGTCGTAAAGTGGGGAAAGGTTGGTAGCGTGGCCGATTAGTTACTTTTACTTGGTATATATAACTATTCTTAGGAGGAATATTTTAAGCAGCAACTCTAAGTACAATTATTTATTATTCAACTCAATGACACAGACTCATTAATAGATCAATATATCGAAGTTACTAGACACTGACTCTCGGACACAACCATGAAATGGATACACTTCCCACCGTAAGTAACTCGCCCTAAGGATCGCCCTGACAATGACTCAGGTGTGACCTGAGGGAGGCCCCGCGGCTGGGGAAGCTGTAGGTCCTGCTGGACTATGTCTCCTATGGGGGACTCTGCTAGCTGGAGACTCGGTGCTGGGGAGGGAAGTCTCTCTCTGGGGTGGAGCTGGAGCCCCTTCCCTGTTACAATAATAATCCGAATGTTAATGCCTCGTGGAGGGAGCTGCAGGCTCTTATATTGGCGATGACAAGCCGGAAGATGTCGTCACTAATCTGGGTGTGTCTAGTCAGGTGACAGGTGTAATGGCTGGAGGGCAGCTTCTTGAATAACACGGTCATGTCGCCGGGTTAAGCTAATTGCGTGGCAGTGAGAATTCTGGTTCATTGTGACCGTGACCCCTCTTGAGTTAGGTCTTAATCTCACTTTAATTATGAAAGGTGGGTCAACTTACGAGGGTGTACACACATGCACTTCTGGTCACTGCTATATGTGTTGTTCTTCTCTGGGCTGTAAGCTGTGGTCTGATAAACAATTATTACACTTTGGAGGTGTAGGGGACTTTCCAGGGAGGCTTTGGAGGTGTAGGGGAATTTCCAGGAAGGCTTTGGAGGTGTAGGGGAATGTCCAGGAAGGCTTTGGGTGCGGGGTATCCAGGAGGCGGAGGTGTGGGGTTTCCAGGAGGCTTGGAGGTGTAGGGTTCAGGAGGCTTTGGGTGTGAGGGAATTTAGGAAGGCTTTGGAGGTGTGGGGAATATCAAGGAGGCTTTGGGTGTGGGGTTTCAGGAGGCTTTGGAGGTGTAGGGAGTTTCAGGGCTTTGGAGGTGTGGGGGTTTCAGGAGGCTTTGGGTGAGGAATATCAGGAAGGCTTTGGGTGTGGGGGTTTCAGGGAGGCTTTGGAGGTGTGGGGTTTCAGGGAGGCTTTGGGTGTGGGGGTTTCAGGAGGCTTGAGGTGTGGGAATATCCAGGCTTTGGAGGTGTAAGGAGTTTCCAGGAGGCTGGGTGGGGTTTCAGGGCTTTGGAGTGTGGGGAATTTGAGGCTTTGGAGGTGTGGGAATATCCAGAGCTTTGGAGGTGTGGGGGTTTCAGGAGGCTTTGGGTGGGGTTTCAGGGGCTTTGGGTGTAGGGGGAGTTCAGGGAGGCTTTAGGTGTGGGGAATATCCAGGAAGCTTTGGAGGTGTGGGGAGTTTCAGGAGGCTTTGGAGGTGTAAGGGAGTTTCAGGGTAGGCTTTGAGGCGTAGGAGTCAGGAGTAGGCTTTGGAGGTGTGGGAGAGTTTTCAGGAGGCTTTGGAGGTGTAAGGAGTTTCAGGAGGCTTTGGAGGTGTAGGTGAGTTTCAGGAGGCTTTGGAGGTGTGGAGAGTTTCTTTGGAGGTGTAGGGGGTTTGCAAGAAGGTTTTGGGGTGTGGGGTTTCCAGAGGCTTTGGATGTGGGAGTTTCTAGGGAGGCTTTGGAGGTGTGGGGGGTTTCAGGAGGCTTTGTAGATCTGGGAGAGTCAAGGAGGTTTAGATGTGGGAGTTTATCATGCCTACACGAAGCAGTAGTCACGCACGAAGGTCATGGTGGTTTGTTTCCCAGACATAAGAACATAAGAATGGAAACTGCAGCGGGCCTATTGGCCCATACTGGAACATAAGAACATACGAATGGAGGAAACTGCAGAGGGCCTATTGGCCCATACTGGGCAGTCCCGTTTACACCCAACCCCTATTGCTCATATAAGCATCCAACCTATGTTTGAAGCTATTCAGCGTATTCGAGTTAATGGTGATATTTGGTAACTTGTTCCATTCATCCACCACTCTGTTTCCAAACCAGTGTTTACCTATTTCCCGCCTAAATCTAAATTTGTCTAATTTAAAACCATTGTTACGAGTTCGCTCCTGGTTGGATAGTTTGTGTACCTTTGTAATGTCCCCTTTGTTTAGCCCTGCCTTCCACTTGTACACCTCTATCAGGTCGCCCCTCGCTCTACGTCTCTCGAGGGAGTGCAAATTAAGATGCTTTAACCTGTCTCTATACTCAAGGTTCCTAATGCCCGGGATTAGTCTTGTCATTCTCCTCTGAATTCTTTCCAAGGATTCTATATCCATTCTGTAATACGGTGAACAGAACTGAACTGTGTAATCCAGGTGTGGTCTCACAAGAGCAAGATACAGTTTTAGGATGACCTCGCTAGTCTTGTAACTAACACTCCTTTGTATGAACCCAAGTACTTTATTAGCCTTGTTACGAGCAAAAACACATCGTTTACGTGGCTTAAGGTTCCTACTTATCATTACTCCTAAATCTCTCTCGCAGTCGGATTTCTCTATGGCATCGTTGTTCATCTGGTATCTGGTTTCCATGTTTACATCTTCTATACTGAGTACTTTACATTTGTCCACGTTGAATTTCAGCTGCCATTTTTCAGACCATTCGAAAAATTTGTTTAGATCTTCCTGTAGTTTTGCTGAGTCCTCGTCAGATTTAATAACACGTCCTATTTTAGAGTCATCAGCAAATTACTTGTGTTGCTGTCTATGCCGATATCTATGTCGTTTATGTATATAATACATAATAATGGTCCAAGTACTGAGCCTTGGGGAACTCCACTTGTGACGTTGCTCCAATGGGACTTAGTGCCGTTAATGCTCACTCGCTGTTTCCTGTCCTGTAACCACGCCCTAATCCATTTAAGGATATTTCCTTTGATGCCATGAGCTTCTACCTTTCTAATTAGTCTTTCGTGGGGGACTCTGTCGAAGGCTTTGCTAAAGTCGAGATATACCACATCATAATTGTGCCCCTCGTCCACCGATTCGAAAACTGATGAAGAGAATGTTAATAGATTAGTTAGACAAGAACGTCCGCTTGTGAAGCCATGCTGGGAATCATTGATCAATCGGTGCTTCTCCAGCTGATTTCGAATAGAGTTTGAAATGATTTCTTCCAGTAATTTGCCTACTATTGATGTTAGACTGATTGGGCGGTAGTTAGAGGATAGTGATCTATCCCCCTTCTTGAAAATCGGTATTACATTCGCTATCCTCCAGGATTCTGGTACTACACCTGTTTTTAAGGACATGTTAAATAACTTTGCTAAGGGAATACTAAGCTCTTCCTTACATTCCTGTAATACTCTGGCAAATATCTCATCGGGACCAGGTGACATATTAGGCTTTAGTTTGTCTATTTGCTTACTAACATCCTTACTAGTCACTACTATCTCGCTTAATTTGTTTTCTTCAATATCTCTGAATAGAGTCGGTGCTTCGGGTATCATGTTTAAATTTTCGGTGGTGAAAACTGTTGAAAAATATTTATTCAAATTGTTGCTCATTTCTTTGTCGTTATCAGTGAACTCGCCGGCGTCTGACCCAGCTTGGAGAAGGTCGTGCCCGATCGTGCTCCTTTAGA
>NW_024712323.1:0-19293 GCF_018991925.1 Homarus americanus
CAGGGAGTGTCACAGGAGTATCTGGGAGTGTGAGAGGTGTACCTTCGAGTGTGAGAGGTGCACCTAGAAGTGTCTGAGGTGTACCAGGTACTGTCAGAGGTGTACCTGGGAGTGTCTGAGGTGTACCTGGGAGTGTCTGAGGTGTACCTGGGAGTGTCAGGGGATAACCAGGGAGTGAAAGTGGTGTACCTGGGAGTGTCAGAGGTGTACCAGGGAGTGTCTGAGGTGTACCTGGGAGTGTCAGAGTTGTACCAGGGAGTGTCAGAGGTGTACCTGGGAGTGCCAGAGGTGTACCTTGGAGTATCGGAGGTTTACCTGGGAGTGTCGGAGTTGCACATGGGGGTGTCGCAGGCGGACCTGGGAGTGTCAGAGGTGTACCTGGGAGTATCAGAGGTGTACCTGGGAGAGTCAGAGGTGTACATGGGAATGTCAGGGGTATACCAGGGAGTATCAGTGAAGTACCTGGGAGTCTCAAAGGTGTACCTGGGAGTATCGGAGATGTACCTGGGAATATCGGAGGTGTACCTGGGAATATCAGAGGTGTACCAGGGAGAGTCAGAGGTGTACCTGGGAGTCTCAGAGGTGAACCAGGGAGTGTCAGAGGAGTACCAGAGAGTGTCAGTGAAGTTCCTGGGAGTCTCAAAGGTGTTTTGGGAGTATCCGAGGTGTACCTGGGATTATCGGAGGTGTACCTGGGGGTGTCAGAGGTGTACCTGGGAGTGTCGGAGGTGTACCTGGGAGTGTCACAGGAGTACCTGGGATTGTCAGAGATGTACCTGGCAGTGTCAGAGGTGTACCTGGGAGTGTCAAAGATGTACCTAGGAGTGTCAGAGGTGTATCTGGGAGTGTCGGACGTGTACCTGGGAGTGTCAGAAGTGTACCAGGGAATGTCAGTGGAGTACTTGGGAGTGTCAAAGGTGTACCTGGCAGAGATGTACCTGGGAGTGTCGGAGGTGTACGTGGGAGTGTCACAGGAGTACCTGGGATTGTCAGAGGTGTACCTGGCAGTGTTAGAGGTGTACCTGGGAGTGTCAGAGATGTACCTGGGAGTGTCAGAGGTGTATGTGGGAGTGTCGGACATGTACCTGGGAGTGTCAGAAGTGTACCAGTGAATGTCAGTGGAGTACTTGGGAGTGTGAGAGGTGTACCTGGGAGTGTCAGAGGTGTACCTTGGAGTGTCAGAGGTGTACCTGGGAGTGTCAGAGGTTTACCTGGGAGTGTCGGAGGTGTACCTGGGAGTGTGAGAAGTGTACCTGGGAGTGTCGGAGGTGTACTTGGGAGTGTCGGAGGTGGACCTGGCAGTGTCAGCGTTGTACCTGGGAGTGTCAGAGGTGTACAGGGAATGTCAGTGGAGTACCTGGGAGTGTCAAAGGTGTACCTAGGAGTATCAGAGGTGTACCTGGGAGTCAGAGGTGTACCTGGGAGTGTCAGAGGTGTACCTGGGAGTGTCAGAGGTGTACCTGGGAGTGTCAGGGTGTAGGAGTACCTGGGAGTGTGTACCTCGGAATGTCAGAGGTGTACCTGGAGTGTCAGAGGTGTACCTGGGAGTGTCAGAGGTGTACCTGGGAGTGTCGGAAGAGTGCGGGAGTGTAAGAAGTGTACCTGGGGTGTCAGGTGTACGGGAGAGGTGTACCTGGGAGTGTCAGAGGTGTACTTGGGAGTGTCAGAGGTGTACCTGGGAGTGTCAGAGGTGTACCTGGGAGTGTCTGAGGTGTACCTGGGAGTGTCAGAGGTGTGCCTGGGAGTGTCAGAGGTGCACTTGGGAGTGTCAGAGGTGCACCTTGGAGTGACTGAGGTGTACCTGGGAGTGTCTGAGGTGTACCTGGCAGTGTCTGAAGTGTACCGGGCAGTGTCTGATGTGTACCTGGCAGTGTCAGCGGTGTACCTGGGAGTGTCAGCGGTGTACCTGGAAGTGTTAGACGTGTATCAGGGAGTGACAGAGGAGTACCTAGGAATGTCAGAGGTGTACCTGGGAGTGTGAAAAGTGTACCTGGGAGTGTCTGAGGTGTACCTGGGGGTGTCAGAGGTGTACCTGGGAATGTCAGAGGTGTACCTGGGAGTGTCAGAGGTGTACCTGGGTCTAGCGTATTGCCAGATACCCAAAGAATGTTCTATATTACTGAGGGTATATACAAACACTTGTTGTCTTTAAAAGTAGGTTCTATTCTCGTACGGGAGATATATTACAGTAGGACGCAGGAGCCTGTGGGCACGCCACCAGGACTCGGTCTTAACTACTTCTACCTCTATCTATGTATTACTACGCGCTGGCCTATACAGATGCCAGCATTCACAAGCTGAATACATAAAGTATAAATGTGATAATTTATATACATAATATGGTGCACAATAAATAGAATATTACATAGAATTAATACATGTTTTGTAATACTTTACTATACATAATTAATAATAGTAATATAACAATATACAGCTGAAGGTACTACTTTGTGTCCATATATATCATACACCTCCCTCCCCCCTATACGCTCATAGTTTCATCTTGAGCGGACCATTTGTTTCTGAGTCGCTCGGACCTGCGGAGTACTGGGGCAGAAACACAAGGTGGGGATGGATTTACTTTAGAGACATCAACATTAGGGGACTCAACTGGGGAGGGGTCAACACTAGGCAGCTCCACAGGTCGGAGGAAACGACGGTTCCTCCACCATACTCTACCACTAGGAAGACGCACTTGGTAGTCCCTGGACCGGCCAATACCCATAACAACCCCAACCTTGTCCCAGCGGTGAGATACCGGATCTTGAATCCTGATCTGCTGGCCGATACTCAACCTGGGAAGGGGGCGGGCATGACAGTCGTACCGAGCAGCGACATCTGCGGCTCGTTCTGCTGCACGGCGGTCACATTCTTCAGTCTTGGCCTGCCACTCTTGAGAAAAAGACTTCGGGTGGGCAGGAACACAAGACCTGAGATGATGTCCGTATAGAACCTGGGCTGGGGAGCGTCCGGTGAAGTTCGGGGTGTTGCGTAACTCCAACAAACCTCGATCGAAGTCCTCGCAGTCGATATTTCCTGAGGGTGACACCTTAAGGATCAGGTGTTTCACAGTCTTGACTGCGGCTTCAGCGTGTCCATTCGCCTGGGGGTAGTGGGGCGAGGTCACGACATGACGGACTCCCCAACGGTCCATGAAGTCCCGGAACTCGTGGCTGGTGAACTGGGGTCCTCCATCAGTCCTGAGGCGGAGGGGAACACCAACTTCTCTGAAGTAATGCCTGAAGCTCCGGATGGTAGCAGTAGCCGTTGTATCACTACCACAGGGGACGACAACAGGCCATCCAGACAGTCGGTCGGCAATGACGAGGAAGGACTTCCCTGCAACTGCAAAGAAATCGGCCGACACAGACTCGAAGGGTCTTGAAGGGTTATCGTCGCACATTAAAGGTTCCTGTTGCTGGCTAGGTTGCAGAATCTGGCACGGTTCACAGGCACGGACGGTACTTGCAATGTCCGCGTTGATTCCGGGCCAAAATACAGTCTGCTTCGCCCGTCGCTTGGTGGCCTCCACTCCTCGATGGCTGTCGTGAAGGCGGGCCAAGGTACGGCGGCGTAGGGCAGCAGGAATAACTACTCGTGGACCATACAAGACGAGGTCTCCATCACAATAGAGGTCCTCGCGTATTTTCCAGTACGGGAGTAGCGATTCATGAAGGTCGTATCGATTCGATGGAAATCCCTGAGACACACAGTCGACGAGCCGGATGTAGGAAGGGTCGGCCCGGGCTGCGGTGCGGAGATCTTCAAGGGTCTTGTCTGCATCCGGTGCTGTAGAGTCTTCTGATGTGAAGACGGCCTTCAATGAAACCACTGACTTGAGGGATGCAGCAGCTGTAGAACACAACATCTCGTCCTCTGGGGTGGGGCGACTGACGGGGGTGCGGGACAGGGCATCCGGGATGCACAACAGCTTACCCGCACGCCACACAACCGTGAAGAGATAAGGCGAGAGCTTCTCTTTCAGACGTTGAAGGCGAGGATTTTCTACTGCATCCAAAGAGTAGTGATTGATTATAGGTATAAGGGGGCGATGATCCGTGAAGAGGGTGAAGTGCTGAAGTCCTATCAGGTAGAAACGGCACTTCGCCATCGCCCAGACAACAGCCAACATCTCCAGCTCAATCGTGGCATATCGGGTCTCAGCGTCCGTCAGGAACCGGGATCCACACTGAATTAAGCGGAGTTGTCCACCGCCATGGTCCTGCAGAAGGGCGTAACCAACGCCGTAGAGTCTGGAGGCGTCAGTCTGGAGGACGGTGGGTAGGGCTGGGTCGTAACAGGCGAGGACAGGTGGACTCACAAGGGCCTGCTTAACTTGCTGGAAGGCCTCTTGATGATCTGGGGTCCACAGGAATGTCCTCCTGGGGCTCAGCAGGGGGCGTAACGGCTGGGCTGCGGCGGAGATGTCAGGTGTGAATTCAGCCAGCTGATTGACCAGACCTAAAAAAGAACGGAGGTCTGTCAGATTGGCAGGGGTTGGAAAATCCCTTATTCCACTTACTTTCTCCGGGTCAGCTGCGATGCCTGATGCTGAGAGGTTGTACCCACAGAAGTTCACTGATGGAGCGGCGACTACAAACTTGTCAGCGTTGAGGGTAATCCCGTACTTTCGACATCTGGTGAGAACTTCATATATCCGGGAGAGGTGGGCACAGTAGTCTTCGTCGTGGAGTAAGATATCATCAACCACCTTGACACAATTCGTGACTCCTTGAAGGGCCGCGTCACCACGTTGACAGAATGCATCGCCCGTAGCGGCAAATCCCATGGGGCCTCTGCAATACTGGTATCTTCCAAATGGTGTGATGAATGTAGTCAAGTGTTGGTCTTCCTCGGCCAACTCGATCTGCCAATAACCACATAAGGCGTCCATAGTTGTAAAAAACTTCGCCTTCGGGTCCACACTTCGAACAGCTGCGAAGGGTGTGGGTGAAGGGTGGGCTGGACGGGAAACTTGTTGGTTAAGTTTTGACAGATCGGTGGTGATCCCAAATGGTGTGATGAATGTAGTCAAGTGTTGGTCTTCCTCGGCCAACTCGATCTGCCAATAACCACATAAGGCGTCCATAGTCGTAAAAAACTTCGCCTTCGGGTCCACACTTCGAACAACTGCGAAGGGTGTGGGTGAAGGGTGGGCTGGACGGGAAACTTGTTGGTTAAGTTTTGACAGATCGGTGGTGATCCGTACTCCACCACGAGGTTTGGCGACGGGGACGAGGTGAAGGTTCGTCTCCGGCCGGTTTGATGATTCCCTGAGCAACCATGGAGTCAAGTTCTTGTCTAACTAGCTCCTTGTAGGCGTGAGGAATCAAACGAGGGGTGTGGATGGCAAATGGTGTAGCACCATCCTTAAGATGAATCTTCATAGGAGGACCCACCATCGGCTTCAGTGGTGTGGATCCTAAAGATTTCTTATTAACCAACACGTCAGCAAACTCCTTGAGAAGGTAAGCTCTTGCGTCAGAAGGGGACGTGTTAGTAGAGATAGGGAATTCCTTCAACCTGTTGACATGGGTGACCTTTAAGATAGGTTTAGGGAATTCCTTGGAAATAATGGCCAATTCTTGACAATGGCCATATGATAAAAGCGGAGTCGGGATACCATTATGAACATCAATCCGGGCTGAGCAAGACTGCTTACCAAAGGTAAGGGTAGCCCAGAAAGATCCCAACGCTGGAGCCATCTTGGAACCATCAGCTGTCAGTTTCGTTGTCTGAGGAGGGGGCTGTAGGTTGCTCCGGGGTATTCCCAAACTTGCTAAATGTTGTGGACCAATTACTGAGACGTCAGCACCGGTGTCAGGTAACATCTGAAGACTGGATGACGAGTTACCGTAAGAAATGACGTCATTGATGTGCTGGGGCGTCGTGTCTGTGGAACTACGTACACGACGGCAGGAACGACTGGACACAGCGTCTTGATGCTTGCCAGAAGGAGGGGGCGCGCCAGCACTACCTGAGGATGACTTCTTGGATCCTAGGTGGCGTCCTTTATGTGTCTTTTTACGACAACATTTGTCATAATGGCCCACACGACCACAAAGTCTACACTGAACTTTGCTAGCAGGGCACTTGACTGTGTAAGCCCAGTGACCCTGGCGGTCGCAACTTCTGCACACGCTTTGAGCAGCTGGGCACTGGGAGGCATTATGCTGTCTCGCACAGCTGTTACACAAAGCTGCTGCTGAAGGTGTGGCTGGAGGGTGAGGGGTGGGGTTACCTTGCTGCTTCTTACCCTTTCTGTAGGAAGACACTGCCCTCACCTGGTCAGGCTGTGAGCGTAAAGCTGAAGTCGCACACCTGGCGGCCTCGTACGCTCGACATTTCGTAACAACATCTTGAAGGGAGGAAGTGGGGTCGAGGGAAATGAGACGCTGAACTAGCTCTTCATCTCGGACACCCGTTAAGATAATTGTCTTAAGTTGTGTTTCTTCACAGACTTGAGAATGTCCGGGACAAACATCAACTTCCTCTGAACACCTTTTGAGCCTTACAAAAAACGCGTCAAAAGATTCTCCCTCAAGCTGTTTACATTGGAGGAGTTGTCTTCTCCTGAGTGCTTCGTTGCGCTGTCCCTTGACGTGTTCCTGCAACGTGTCGAGCACGGCCTCTACCGTCAGAGTTGTCGTAGGAGGCACTTGAAGTGTGTGCTCGAGAGTACGTTGTGTCTCTAAGGACAAGCACATACGAAGCTGTATCATTTGTTTCGGCTGTGATAAACTGGACAAGTCAACCATTGTTGCGTAGTCTTGCCAACGTCGACGCCATTCCCGAAACATCTGATAAGAAGCGTCAGACATCAGAGAGGGAGGCGTCTGTACTGCAGCCTTTTGAGGTGTTGTTCCGACTCTGGGAAATGAGGTACCAGTACCTCTAGTCGCATCAACATCAGTTGTAGCAGACGAATCTTGTACGGTAGAACGTTGTGGGGAGGCTAACAGAGAAATCAAAGCTTCAAATCTGGCTTGATCCTCCTGTCTTCTAAGGTCATCCTCACGTCTACGTATGTCTTCGAGTTCTCTGCGTGTTTGTTCCTCTTTGTGGCGTCGTCTTTCAGACTCTTTGTACCTAATTTCTTCCTCTTCTCTCCTTGCAATATCGTCCCGGCGTCGAGAAGTTTCCATCCACTTTATCAGTTGAAGGAGATCTGTGGACGCATGCATCGCAGGAGAGCTGGCTCGCGACGAGCGAGGAGATTCTGTGGGTGACTCGGCGTTGTCACTGTGGGGAGTGTGGGGTATAAGCGGGGAGAGGTCTCCCACACTAAAACTCGTAACCCCATCGTCCAGGGTATCGTTTTGATCCCTGTGAGACATGCCGACTGCTTCTGTACTCTATCTGTGCAAAAGATCGGGTCAGCCCCTCGTAATCTATGCACAGAATTACAGAAGTCTCAAGTAAGTCACCAGAAATATAAGGTGAATGCGTGTGTGTGTGTGTGTGTGTGTGTGTCTGGCGGGAGGGGAGAGACTTGGCGCGCTGCCAGACGTAGGAGCGAGTGGCCAGCGTGGCGCTAGCTCCTCAGTCAGCCTCAGATCAGAGACGGGAGAGCACGTACTGTTGGGTCGCTCCCTTAGTCAGCTGACCGCAACTTGCACAGACAATTATGACTAAAATACACAGCACAACACTTCACAAAACACTTCACTTCACAGCACAGCACTGTACACAGCATAGCACTTCACAACACTGTAAGTCTAGAGGCTTGTAGTAGTCTTGCTGTCGGCTGAAGTGGAAGAGACGCCATAAACAGAGTCCGGGGAAGGCTTGGTCCACTGTATCTCACTGAGAAATAATCACTGCGCCATCTAGCGTATTGCCAGATACCCAAAGAATGTTCTATATTACTGAGGGTATATACAAACACTTGTTGTCTTTAAAAGTAGGTTCTATTCTCGTACGGGAGATAATACAGTAGGACGCAGGAAGCCTGTGGGCACGCCACCAGGACTCGGTCTTAACTACCTCTACATCTATCTATGTATTACTACGCGCTGGCCTATACAGATGCCAGCATTCACAAGCTGAATACATAAAGTATAAATGTGATAATTTATATACATAATATGGTGCACAATAAATAGAATATTACATAGAATTAATACATGTTCTGTAATACTTTACTATACATAATTAATAATAGTAATATAACAATATACAGCTGAAGGTACTACTTTGTGTCCATATATATCATGCATGTCTAATAATATTTTTAGTGTAATTTGGTAAAAATAATTTGTAAGATGAAATAATAAACAGCGAAAAACTTTCAGTATTGGTGAACGCTAAATTCCAAAGAGTTCGTGAACAAGGGAGATAACTCAGATCCATCGTGATGCACATCGCAAACCTAACCTAACCTAACCTAACGAAAAGTAAATCCTACGGCTGTTAAATACCCCAAAGTAACAGAAACATCGGTAATTATATCTCCATTTTGGATAGGTGACTCTTAGGAATTTATCGTTTTTTGCTGTTTATTATTTCATTATTTTGACTACATTTCAATGAAAACATTATTAATCAGGTTTTATTGATGCAAAACATATATTCGTTAAGATTTTACCCTGATTTAATATACTTTTGGGTACTTTTGGATACATTTGGGTACTTTTGGGTAATTCGTTGGACCGATTCAAATGTGATTGGTGGAAAAAAATCGGCTCTTCATTAGTGGTGAAGGCTGGATCACGTAATGTCAGATCACGAAACGGTCCACCTCACTGCGCATGCCCCCATAACCATAGACTTGTAAAAGTATGAACAATCGCTAGATTCATTTCCGACGCTATTATTCATTTCTGACTGGTTGAAATGGGGTTAGAAATACTCCAAAAAAGGAGATCTAAAGGTTGGGGATGGTTAGAACCATCGGCCGTGTATTGTCCCAAACTGCTGTTATACTATTTACACCAGAGTTTCGCATTGACAAACCGTTCCCATTGATCCGGGTGCAAATAGTTAAACCATAATTTTAACGCAAGATTTCAACACTATTATCGAGTATTATAAGAATTTTGCACTGACAAAACTCGGATGCAGATAATAGCTTCACTATCTCTTCAACAAACCGATAGGTTAGGTTAGGTTCTGTACCAGATATCAAAGTATACGATAATGAAGTAGATAATGTACGAGATGATATTAATTTTCACAATTCCATTGTAAACATAAATGATGAAAACAGAAAGTCGGCGCAAATAACTTCATTTTTTTCTACTGTAATTTGAATAGTTACACTCTTCTTTTTCATCTTTCTTTAACGGATTTAGTAACATCTGGTGCAGTAATTTGCACCCGAACTTCGCTATGACACACCTCGGGTACAGTTAACAGTTTCACTATCTGCACCTGACACCCTTGATGACGAGGTTCCGGTGCAAATAACCATTTCGTTATTTTCACCTGAAAGTGCAAATACCTACGGCCTTTTAATAATACCATAGTATTAATGATAATTAATGAGCCAAACTAACCTCACCGAAAATATTTATCGTATATTTTAAATTGAAAACAAAACTTTATGGCAAAAACAGTTACCCACATCTAAACATGGCAGGCAGCAGAAGCTTGGCCTTGTCCTCCACACACACGCATGGAAAAAAGAAATAAATAAAAATAAAATAAAATAAAATATATAAAACACTGAAGTGTTTCTTAAGTATTTTTTTTTGTTCCACGAGGTAAGAAACCTTTTATCGTCTTTGAGAAAATGTCCTAAGTTAGTGCTAAAGGCTCTCCCACGTCTTTAAGTATTACCAATAAAACTCTAAGGATACCATGATGCAGCCTAAACTAAAACACACCCTTTACTATCGTTATAATAATCACCATCAAAGATATACACAATCAACCCACTTTAGAATGTCATATTTTTTGCCAAGTTTGAATATTATTTACGTGTTTATAATGTATACAGTAAGTCGAACTTACTTTAAGTCACAATAACACATCAACAAACAACAACTGAATCTTACCTGATTCCTCAAGGCAGCGTTCACCCGTGCCCGGCCAAATTTCCTTCATCGTCCCACCACTTAATAAACACTTCACCATTTCTAGCTAACGTTTCCCAGGTGTTCTTCTGTGTGTGATCACAGTCATGGAAATTCATATCACGAACCACTGAATTAAATTGCCAATACCATTAATAAAACCACAGACAGCGGTGACTACTGACTAGTGACTACTAAAAAGTGCCTTCCCAAGGGATAAGGGAAGTAATGTTAAAATACTATCACGAACTAGACTCCTTGACCACTCATTTTTCTGGTGATACAAATCAACCAAAATTAACTTAACTTTTCCAAAATACTTTACTAAAATTTCCTGAAGATCATTACATAACGTTGTGTTATGTTACGCCTACCGTCAGATAATCTGCCTTCAGAAACACTATGATCAGCCTTCTTAGTTGTGATAATATCTTAACATTGCTGTTATTGCAACGCTTCGAAAGTTCCTTGATCCTATAGTACAGTTTGTTGGAAAAGAATGATCATAAATTCGAAAATCATAGACAGACGTCATTCAGATCATTAGGAAAAATAAACCTCTCGACTAAGGAACCCTAGAAAAAGGGTGTTGTAGTGTTAAGTCGTGAGCAGTGAACAGCCAAGCAGTGTTGCCAAACACGCGGTTTACCCTCCCAATTGGACTACTTTTAAACTGCTTGCCGCGGGCAATAAAATGGTGCCGCTACTTGCTTAAAATTGGGCTACTTTTGAAAAAGTAAACTGCGGCATCATTAAATTACCTGACTTTCCATCAGTCTTTATGAAAGAATATTGATTTTGTTTTCAGGATTGGTAATAAAGGTAAGCACATGACTGCTCATTTTCTCTTTATTTATTGGCTTACAATCATCGAGTAACTTAAAATTTCGAATGAAATAAGATGTATAGTAATTTCCTTTCCCACGCTCTCACTGAGGGGCTTAGCTGGTCAGACAGACAGGTACCAGGCAGAGCCGCAGAAGTTGTTGGACAGGTAACAACAAATAATCTTATCATTTATCATTGTTATTAAATCCATAGCGCAAAAATATGAAATACAGTATTATTAATTAGGCATTCATTTACAGCCTATTGAATCACGTTCTTTACTGCACTTGTCAATTGTCTCGTTGAATCGTTTGACACACACACACACACACACACCTGTCCATAACTATTTGGACTCCATGTGTGTTATATGTGCATATATGATTATTTTTACATATCTCCCACCTGCAGGTAAACCTGGTAGACGAGGGGGAAGCAGAAGTTCATAAGGATTCTGTCGAACTCTGGGTGACTGTTTAGTCCCAGAGCCCAGGCACTTTTAATCATGTGTCTGAGGCCAAAAGGTTTGAGGGTCGTTTCTGAATCAGAATTTTATGCTGAATCTGAAAATCCATTTCTTAATTGCCGCAGCTGCTGCGTTTTTGGAGAAAAACAGTGTTTTTTGTTGTTTTTATACCCTATTTGGGGGAAAAGTATAAAACAATGTTTTTACTTCGTGGAGTTATTAAATATCCATTTATACTAGCATGTATGGTATCAAAATAAAGATATTATGTTGAACACATAGGCACTTGTTCGATATGGCTGGACTTAGGAAGCAAGATGACACAACAAAGGATCTCACACATCACCGTATTGTGCGTGACAATAATGATGTTAATAAAATCATCAGTGGCATTAACGAGACACTCAATCCTTTTGATGAGATAGCTCAAGATGGAAATCTCTACTGCCTGTCCACTGGAAAAGCAACATCAGTAGATGTCAAGAATGACCTCCTACACTGTGTGGAAATTGGAGACAAACGATGTAACACATTTATCAAAGAATGTTTTGAAGACCCTGCAAGGTTTGAGAAACCGATTTCTCGATCTAAATTGAAGAATTTCTCATCAGATGCTATACGAGTTAAGCTCACCGTTAAGGACAGAAAGATTAAAGAATTGCAGGGGACACGTGATTTATTTGGAAGACTGCTTTACCTAGCAGCGAGCAACAACGTGGATTTGGCTTTGGTCTTTAGATATCCCCTTACACCAGTGCCATTGACCATACCACAGGTGGATGGGTCTGTTAACAAAACGGACAAGTCAAAACTGATGCATAAGTTGGAAGAAAGAGTGAAAAGTAGCAAACCAGTGAGTCGGGATGCATGTGCCATTGATGCAATGTTTCTCATACGAACTCTAGTCAATGTACCAGCCACATTTGGTGAAATTGCCAAACTTGTTCTGACACGGTTGTTGGGATTTGCCAAAAGGGTAGACTTTGTATGTGATTCATACAAAACCCCATCCATCAAAGATATCGAGCATGGTATCAGTGGATCTGATGCTACACATACCAACTTCATTATCACTGGTCCTGACCAGAAGCGCCCAAAGGATTTCAATGCCTCGCTCAAGTCCGAGAATTTCAAAACAGCCCTCCTACACTTCCTTGTAAAGGAATGGAAGAGAACATCATACATTGAGCAGATCCGAGGCTACACGCTATTTGTAGGACTGGATGACAAAGCCTATCAATATGATGTAAAGGATGACAGTATTCACGTGCAAGAGGTCCCCAGCCTGGTCTGCAACCACGAGGAGGCAAATACTCGGTTGATCTGGCATGTTAAGCATATGTGCGAGTCCTACAAAGGTGGTAACATCATTATCCGGTCCTCTGACACTGATGTTCTTATAATTTTGCTTACGCATGCCCATGTCATACCAGGACAGCTATGGCTCGACGTTGGTGTAAGTACTAACAACACCAGGCGATATATAGATGTATCCCAGTTAGCTCACAGCCTTGGAGCAGAGTTGTGTGGTGCCCTGTCAGGACTCCATGCCTTCACAGGATGTAACTACACAGCTAGTTTTGTACGCAAAGGTAAAGTCCGCCCTTTGGCTTTAATGGAAAAGGAACATAGGTTCATCGCAGCATTCGCCAAATTGGGAGATTCAGCTCACATATCATCAGATCTGTTAACAGACATGGAGGCCTTTGTTTGTAGCATGTATGGGAAGCCCAACCTAACATCAGTGAATACAGCCAGACATATGCTATTTGATCAGCATTTTGCACCAAAACAAAAATCTCAGCCTTTGCATAAAATCAAAGGAACCGACCCTAGTAATTTGCCTCCATGCAAATCTGTGCTCTTGGAGAAATTGAAGCGTGCAAATCTGGTAGCATCAATGTGGAAAAACGCAATTACCCCAGAATCGTACAAGTGGGCTCCAGAAGAAAATGGATGGCTGCTAGAGAACGGTCGCTATGTTATTAACTGGTTTGAAGGGCAACAGGTCCCAGAAGATGTATGCCTCCACATTGATGATAACGTGGGTACAGATATGGCTAATGAGGAGGAAGATGAAACGGAGTACTGTTCCTCCTCTGATGAGTCAGACAGTGACTCTGACTAATTTGTGACACTACAAATTTTATTGGAATATGTTTTGGAGACATAACAGAACAGTTTGTCGAAGTTTTCCTACATTATAACAATTAGGCCATGAGAGTCTAAGGAACATGCCTTGTTGGCGCTTTATTTAGTACTCCAAATTCATAAGTTACAATTATGGTATACTGCATAAAACTGGGATTCAGTTTTATGTACACTTCTGCCTAAGGTAACCATAACCTGAGGACAGGAACTATGGGACGACATTTAACCAGATTTTTTGTCTTGGCAGCAAAATCTGACAGGGGGTGGAGAAAACTTTACTGTCAATATTCTATAGCAGTCACATACTCGCAATAAGTATTGCTATAAGTGTTATACAGAGGTTATAACCAATTTACAAGATCAGTATCACAGTGACATTATAGACGATACATCCTTCATGAGAAATTACTGACTGCACCGATTAAAGAACTGTTTTTTTTTCACAAAAGAGCTCTTGTTACCATGGATACCCAGCTTACATGTATTATTTTGATGTATGTGCGTTCAAAAAGATAATATCTGTACTTTGATACCCTACATGCTAGTATAAATGGATATTTAATAACTCCACGAAGTAAAATCGTTGTTTTATACTTTTCCCCAAAATAAGGTGCGAAAACAACAAAAAACGCTGTTTTTCTCCAAAAACGCAGCAGCTGCGGCAATTAAGAAATGGATTTTCAGATTCGGCATAAAATTCTGATTCAGAAACGACCCTCAAACCTTTTGGCCTCAGACACATGATTAAAAGTGCCTGGGCTCTTGGACTAGTTGGCGACTACACAGAAGGCATTCGAGAATCTTTCAAAATTTGTTCTTAATATTTTGTACTTACCCATTAGTAATGCTGACGTCGAACGAGTTTTCATCCAGGTAAAAATTATCAAAACTGAACTACGCAACAGCAGGGGTGGATCCAGGAATATCAAAAGGGCAGTCCTTAAAGGTTATTGAAACTCATGTGCACTTGATATTAGGAGATAATCTGAGGTTAATAGTAATTATATTTTGCTGTACAAAAAGCCAGAGTACAATACTGCATTAAAGAAAAAGTATTGGAATTTTCTGATGAAAAGGGGAGGGAGGGTCTGGACCCCCAGGCCCTCTCTCGATCCGCCCCTGAATAGAATGGGTCAAGAACTTTTATCGGCAATATTATATATAAGAAGTACCGTGAGTTGCCACTAAGGAGATGAAGCCAAAAAATGCAGGTGTCCTAACTGTGATCCTAGTGACTGAGGTGAAGGCAGTACAGGACAGTATATTTTATGATAATTGTTAGGCACTTTGTGTACAATGCATCAGATGTGTTTTTCCCGGGTTTTATAAAATGATTAGGAGGGATATGTTTCCATTCGTTTTTTGTCATTTAGTAACTATTCAGTGCATAAGTGTGTGACAATTTTGTTTTTACTATTTTCAACAAACAAACTGGTGTAAAAAGAAAGACTTTGAATTTAGTTTATGTTGTGTTTTCATCCGGTAAACTGGTAAAACACAATTTAACTTCCTTCAAAAAAGTTATAAGAAAAAGTTTTCTTTGTCATACAGGAAGAGAATTCAGTGTTCATTCTTTGATTTACGTCCTTTTTTCTCTCAATAAACCAAGTCACTAATCCACAGAATTAAATTTAAATTCCTTATAGTGACGATAATATTATTTATAACTTGTTATAGGAGTGTGAAACGGCAGGCTAAAAGAGACATAATATTTGGGCTACATCTAAGGTCTTTGCCGCGCCCCTTGAGGGCTATCCACCGCGGTTTGGAAACAATGTTTTGGCAACCCTGCAGCCTAGGTGGTCGACACAACGTCAACAACACTACACAACTATAAAGTTCCTCAGTGTTTGAACATTACTGTATTTGTTTACTAATTTCAACTTCGACGTTAAATGTACAATTAAAGTCATTAGATGTATTTGATAAAGCGCTGTCTGTCTCTTGCATTACTGGTAAAACGTTGGACCATAGACATTAATATTATAGTGACAGACCAATAACCTGCGTTATTTCAAACTAAATCAAGATGTTTTTTGGAAATTATTTTGTTGACATTAAACTATACGTTCTTCTTGCAGTTCTTTCTATGTTATGATAATACTCAATGTTCTAACGATAACTGAAGGTGAACTTTTCAAGGTTACCAACATTTATACACAAAATTTAGTTTTAAAAATTGTTTTATTCTTATAGACAACAGCGAACATTTTACTGGTTGATGATAGCCTCGTGTTTGTCGGCAAGTTTGTATACTTCATCACTTTGTTGGTTTGAGGTGACATGATAAAAGTTTTGACTGGAAGAGACTGTACGTGAGGGGGGGGGGGGGTATTTTAGACCATAGTTCGACAACCTCAATAATAAACGTCAATTGCTCTTCCTCGACGTTAAATACTTTTCCATGAATCCGATAACTATGTTTGTATTGTCCTATGAACACATGCAGAGTCGTATTTCCTGTATATATGCAAAAATGTCCAAAACACAGTAGTCGTGGTTGTTCCCATCGTAGGGATTTCAGGGATAATTTTAACCTTTGATCATGAGGTGAAGGTTATCTTATTGTTTGTAAAATAAACAAGAGGTACTGTACCTGTACTGTAAGTTTTATAATATACACAACAGTAAAAACTTCGTTAGTGTATATAAACACATTAATGTTCAGAAAACAGGATTCAAGCTTTAGTAACATCGATCTTGGGTTCTGAACCAGACCAAGAACTCAATAGAGATTTTCCAAGTTATTCACACAGTATTATGTTCATCAGTTAACAGCAACTTGTATTATGGTCTGAAAACCAAAATTCTATTTTTTTTAGTGACCTTTGGCTCACTAACCCCAGAATCAATAGGGAGTTTTCTCTCCCTTGGAGCATTGTACCTAAGCATTATCATGTTTCTCGGCCATGGAAACTCTTGTTACAGTTCGGCAGCTAAAAATGTTAAGAGAGGCAGCCATTATCCGCCCCGCTGTGTGCACCGTAAGAGTTAGTTAATGAACTGATCCTCGTCTACAGTAGCTGCCTGAGGTGTGCCAGGAGTAGCCTTAGTGGTAGTTGATGAAGCAAGTCCTCACACACCCTGTGGCAATTACCCACCTGTGGCCCTCACACACCCTGTGGTCCTCACACACCCTGTGGCCCTTACACACCCTGTGGTCCTCACACACCCTGTGGTCCTCACACACCCTGTGGCCCTTACACACCCCAGTGATGACCTGACCACCGTAGGGTCAAGACCTATTTAGGCGCTGCTCCTGCTGAGCAGCTCTCACCCTTGGCCATGTCGGCCCATTCCCCAAGTCCCTCTCCCCGACCCATCCTCACCACCGGGATATCAACATAATCAAAAGTGACATTTCGTTTCGGAAAGAAGTGGAACCAGTGTTGAACAGTTAAGAACAGTGTTTAAGCCAGTGAATTCAGTACTAGACAGTACCAGTGAGAGCCGTGACCCGCCAGTGAGATAAGCACCGCTGGGTACTGACCGCCATCTCCTGACAAGGAGGTGCTAATCAGTCCACTCTGAGAACAACAGTGGGTCGGCTTCACACTTGACTTCGATATAACACAACACCACCCAGTAGGGTGGGGATAGGTCAACAACTGCAAATATGTTGCCTGTATAACAAGTGAACTACCGTGTGTTGAGCACTGTGTCGTGTGTAGGTGTAGGTGCCCGCGAGGCAAGGCCTATACCCTTGTGGTCACGCTCGGCCATGTGGTGAGGGTTTGTTTACACAAACCCCCGTCCTCATAGTGTGCCAAGCTGGTTAGTTCTTTTGAAACTAAAATTGACTTTGATACTGTATCTAACCAGAAAAATAGACATGCTATTAAGAACAAGTGGAGTGTAATAAAAGTGTTTATAAACTGAGAAAACTCCTGTTACCTTAGTCCCCCCGACACCACACTCCCTCCGCGGGAGGCCCGCTCATGGCCTCCCCTCACACCGCTAATACGCTGTACAGTAGATGCCAATCTCCTTTGTCCTCTAAGAGGGTTACGCCTCCCAACCACCGCTGACTTCCTAGGAGTGCCAAGCAGTCCTCGGCCCTCTGACGTAGGCATATAAGTCGAGCCCTGTAACTCCACCATGTCTGAGTTGACTGGAGACCCAGCTGCTCGCTTTAACTCTCCTGATGCACTGAGTGAGCCAGGCGACTGTGGTGTTGACCTTGACACCAACGGAGAAGATGGCTTTCAACTAGTTCAGTCCAGGAACAAGCGGAAGGCCGAAAAGGCAGAAAGACTTAGAGACAATCAACTACAACCACAAACCCCCATGAGAGTAAGATTATACTTCCATGAAGGTACATCACCTGAAGACAAGTATCTCTGGCTGAACGATGCGGAAGACAAACACCCAGAGGCTGAGTTTCAGTTCAGAGTCGGTACACAAGATCATGTTCTGATTAGAAACGACCCAGCAGTCATACAGGATCTCCTCACCAATAGCATAAGGGGAATAACCATGGAACAATCATCCCAACCACCGAACAAGAAAACCATAATAATCATAGGGCTCGACCAGTACCAGACCCCTACACTACTAGAAGCCCATCCCTACATCAGAAGGACGAAGCGACTCAGGGGCAAGAATGCAGTCATTGCAGACTGGGTTGGCTCGGAAGACCCACCCAAGACCATTCGAGTCCGTGGTGCCTATCGGACTCTGAAGGTAACACTCTATCAGCCCCCTAACCGGAGGTGTTACAACTGTCAGCACTGGGGCCATGTGGCCCGGTTATGCCCCTCGACTAAGCCGTGGTGTGGTCTCTGCTCAAGGCAACATGCAACACAGGTTTGCAGAGATACAGTTGCTCAAGGGGGTGTCATCCAACAGAAGTGTATTAACTGCAAAACAGTTGGAGTTTCTGTATGGCACCCTAACTGTTCTAGAGCTCCTACACCCCTTCAGCGCCCAGACCCGCCACCCAGGCAGGTCTCAAGAAACACTAATGCTGCTAGGGTACTCCCTACGGCCAACCCCTGGCCTGCCCTCCCCACCAAAGCTCCAGGATCATCACCAGCAGTCATCGAAAGATCAGCATGGGGCAACACAGACGTACCGACACAACAGGTAGCTGCCAACACACTCCCTGCACATCGTGAAGAGATCAATGATTTGAAAAATGAAATTAAAGAACTCAAAGCTCAGTTTACAGCTCTAACTGAAATGTTTGGGAGCCTCTGTGATACACTAAAGGAAAAAAACACCACCAACACAGTGCAGCAACTTCGGAAAAATTACAGTCAAACTGAAGACATTCAGATGTCAGTACCAAATGTGGAAACTCAAGACCCACCAGGAACTAGTGTCCACGCAGAGGAAAATAGTGATACTGGTAACAGTTCTACTGATGCCTCTGTGGACATGGTCAGTGAAGATGAACAAGCACAAACAGAAAATGGTGGTGATGTCGAGTGTAACCAAAGTGTGTTGTTGTCTGCCAATGAAATACAACAATTGTTGAGCCGTACGTGCTCCAGAAATGTTTCCAAAAGGTTAACTGGCCTACTGCCTGCCGAAGGGACAGGCAGCGCAGAAAAGAACAGTATCATACAGTGCCTTTGGTTCTTTCCAAATACATTTCATAATGGCCAGTGTTAATACCAGACAAAATTCCAAATACATTTCATAATGGCCAGTGTTAATACCAGGCAAAGATACAGAGCGGTGAAGGTGATGAGTTGGAACATCTCATCCCTTAGAAAACGATACCCTGACCTACACCACAAAGTTGTGACTGAGGACATCGATATTGTGTGTCTGCAGGAGTGTCTCACACATAATGGTAAGCCCCCACTCAGTCTGCCCAATTATGTG
>NW_024712324.1:0-28134 GCF_018991925.1 Homarus americanus
AGACTTGTAAGGTATGACATATGGTGGCATAGTGGTTAATAATTATCTCAGCTGCCTCCTCACTAGGTAAATGTGAGATGAAAGGAAGTGTGGGAGACTGACGGTTGAGACCACAGAGATCTTTTACCTTGGCGTACCACTGACCGATGCCGACTTCCTTGAGGCCGTGCACTTTCCTGGGATAATAAGTTTTCTTGGCCGACTTGATTTCCCTGATGACTTGGCTAAGTAGACTTTTGTACAGGCGGTTGTTGGTGTAGTATGCCTTGTTGCATTGCTCAAAAAGTCTTTTTATGCGGGGCGTAATCCACGGGACATCATCGGGGTGGATCCTCAGTGTCTTGGCTGAAAAGAAGTGGTGGTAGGCTTTGGTGATAGTGTCCAGGTAATTATCCCACTTGTTCTGCACATCGTCTAACGTAATCACTTCAGTCCAGGGACACCGGGTTATCCATTGTCCGAAACGCCGCAAAGCAGAGTCAGGGGTGGGTCGGTAAGTCCTGGTGGCAACTGGCGATCGTGAGAAGGAGGGAGTAGGTGACCACAGTAGAGACATGTGGGGGCTGCGTCCCATGGGAGGCAGCGGTTGGGAGGGGGGGGAAGGTAGTGGTTACCGACATCAGTCATGATGAGGTGGCAGCCCCATGTGTGGGAAAGTTAACTATTTGTATAAGGTGGTGTTGTTGGGTGATGTCACTGATGTCTAACTCATTGAAGTCATCGCATATCATCAAAATGAAGTGTTGTGTGTGTGTGTGTGTGTGTTTTATGCATTTCCATAGTTTTAAACACAGAAAACAATAGAAACACAACAAACAAGTAAGACCACTAACACTGTACACCGCCCCGCACTTCACCTGACACCTGAGGGCGGGGTGGAGGAGGAGGGTGGCGGCGGTGTACAATAAAGAAAATACTGATAAGGGGAGAGGATATTAGCAAGACGCCAATGATGGTATGACACTATGTGATCCACGAGACCAACAAACACAGTGCTCAGTCCGTGATAAGTGAGAGTTTAACTGGAAAAACTTCACAGAGCCGGAATCAAGAATTTACGAGTTGTTACCAGACAAAACCTGTTATCATGTGGTGCTCACCTTGTAGTGAAAAAAGGTTATATGTCACATGGGCAGCATAATTTAAAGAGGTTGGGAATTGATATGATCATACAGTATAAAGAAACATGATGTACAGTATTACGGGAGAGAGTGTGATAGAGTCTAATTTAACATGATAACGTGATGTATGAGAGTATAAGTGATGTACTAAAACATCTGGAGACTATATTCGTGACTATAACTCAGGTATGATGTGTTATGGGGGGTATAATATAACAAAGTATTACGTGACAACTGCATAATACAAGGAAGAATAACATGACATAATGAACGTATTATAACATGATGAATACAGTGTGACAACGAATACTTTCATATCATGTGACACCAACCTGGATAATTTCATTTCAATCACCAAGTCAACACTACTGTGAGGGAAGATTATCACTTGACACATTGATTATTTGAGATACAGGTAATATAGCTCATCATCTTAAGCACACCTGAGATATTCAGATATTGTATAAGAAATAATTATTCGTATAGGTTGGTGATGAGACGCCTACATCACCCAAGTGTTCAAGGGAGATGTCGTCGTTGGCGATCTCGTTCAATCGTTCACAATGATGAATGATGAAGAATGGATAATGAGCTGTCTTGACATTGTAGTTCAGAATACTGGAGAGATTTGTTGTTGATAATGTATACCAGACGATCACTGTGTATGGTTAGTTGATGGAAGAGTCGTTCGTAAGTTTCTAAATATTTCGTTTATTTCGTTTAGATTTGGTTCTTATACCCATTAATGTGTCGATAGTTTATTGTAACATATATTCTAAATCTTAAAAAAAAAACATTTACTGAAACATATTTTGTAAATCTAAAAATATATTAGAAAGAAAATCAAATAACAAGTGTAAATAAAGAGTGTCTGATAGGAGGAGCTTAAGGGAAATTAACAACCTTGGTTGAGAAGAGAATGAGGCTGTTTGAAGGTTGATGACGAAAGACGGTCCTTTAATGCGGTGATTCCATCGTCTTCATTGGCGGTGTAACTGAGCGTCCGGCTTAGGTTCTCGTTCAGTCGCCAGGGATCAGGTGACGTAACTTGTGCTAACTTTGTCTCTTTATATACAAATGGTCAATAATTTATCTTGTTTTACTTTACTTCAGTTTGTTTGACTTTCTCGTACACAAATTACCAAAATAAAAACGTTATAAAATAACTCACTTTAGATACAAGAATTTTCGAAGGAATTTTTAAATTTTGCTAGAATGCGACATTAGCTTCCAAGTATTGTTTTTATAAAATTGTGGTCCTTCTTACTTAAGTGGTCAGGATGTAGTCATTAAAGCTTTTATCAGTTCTGGTAGACTTGTGTTCTACAAATTCTTACTGAAATGTATTTGTTGTTGTTGTTTAATTCACACTAAGGTCTACGTCAGGGAGCATCTCACTCCTTCACTCGTGGCCATCTGAGCTCTGAGTAAGTTTTAGAGAATCTTGGGTGAAATGACTACTAATTACCAAGCGCGACAAACGTCACATATCCAGTAAAGTTCTGCAAAGTTCCGGGTTATGAAACTTTTGTTATCATCAGTGTCAAGTCTGGGTCATCAACTATTTGGATTTAAAACTCAATCAGGTAAGACTTGTCTTACAGGCTGTAGTCTGGAACTTAATCAAGTCTGTATCTTTCTGTATCTAGTCTTCGGCCCGGGGAGTCACCATCATGTTCCTCGGCAGTGCCACAGTTGAGGCACTGAAGCTCTCTGGCACTTAACACAGATAATACCAGTGTTCCGGCTAACGAGGGCCTTGTTTACATGACTCCCGGGAAATTCTTCACTACATCGTTCTCATTACGGAAGGTGAGTGGCGCCAACCTTATTGTGGTCACTTGGTGAACTATATCATTGATGTTATAACTGACGGAGTGATACTGTAATTATATTTACATCTCATTTATAAAAAGTGAAAATATATACATTTATTTGATGTTTTTTAATTATATTTTTCAAACATTTTTCAAATAAGGTTAAAACCAAATTTCAGATACAAAAACATGCAAATTTCTGGAAATACTCCCGGTCCAACATTACGGTTGAATCGAGACACCTGTAGAACTGGTAACACTGTAGTGGAACAAACGGACACTAGTAGTAACACTGTGGCGGGACACAGGACTAGCTCCTGGTGTATTGCCAACATTGTGGTGGAAGTGGTGGCACCTCCATGATGAAACCGAGAAAACGGGAGTGTTGGAAGAGTGTCAACAGCAGGAGGTCGTTGGCAAGAGGTAAAGTGAGGCATGAGAGTGGTGGCAGGAGGGTGCTCTACTGTAAGAAGCTATAGTGTAAAACACCACACAGTTAACAAGTGTTGGCAGGAGTGTTGGCAGACGTATTGACAGAAGTATTAGACGATTATGGGCAGGTATGTTGATAGATTTGTTGTCAGGAAGTATGAGAGGAGTTTTAGTGGAGTGTGGAGTAACTGGAGTGCTAAAGGGGATTGGCAGGAGTGGTAGCGGAGTGTGAACTGACTGGAGTGCTGAAGGGGAGTGACAGGAGTGGTAGTGGAGTATGGAGTGGTTGGAGTGCTAAAGTAATACATGTGGGTTGCAATGAAAGTTTACAGGAGTGTTCAGGGAGCGTAGTCAGGAAAGGTGATTAGAGGAGTGTTGGCAGGAGTGTTGGCAGGAGTGTTGGAGGAGTGTTGGCAGGAGAGGTGGTGGAGTATTGGCAGGATTTTAGAGAAGTGTTGGTATAAATATTGGATGATTGTTGGAAGAAGTGTTGGGAAATTGGAAGTAGTGTTGGCAGGAGTGTTGGCAGGAGTGTTGGCAGCAGTGTTGGCAGGAATGTTGTTTGGCATTGGAAGTAGTGTTGGCAGGAGTGTTGGCAGGAGTGTTGGCAGGTACAGGGAGTGAAGAGTCAACAGTCATAAAAGAACACAACATGTCGTGCACATTTACCCGTCGTTAATCTAACTTGTGTGGCGGGAACGTGTAGTGAACCTTCAACACCCGGGGAGGGAACACACGACCTCTCCCCTACAACACCCTCACTGTTTCGTCCTCTACCTCGACCTCTCCCTCTCCCTCTACCTCTACTTCTCCCTCTACCTCTACCTCTCCCTCTCCCTCTCCCTCTCCCTCTACCTCTACCTCACCGTGTACAGGATTTGTTTATGGCGTCGTAAATCTCTCGTGACATACTGGAGTTCCTTGCCGGTCAGTTGATGCCAGAAAGGAACCAACTCCGAACTTGTTATGATCCATAGAGGAATATATAGGAAGGTTGGTCATCTATTACTGCTTATGTCTTGTTCCTGAGTGAGAACGTGACTGTCAGCATAGTGGCAGAGGTGTTGAGAGACGGGCATTATCTCCCCGTCTGACTCACAACTGTCAGACTCAAGAAGAAAACTACCAACAATGACCCAAACTGTTGATCACCTTGTTACCGTGAGTAATTACTACACTTTCTCCATCACCTCCTGAGACCCATTCACAACATCGGCAAATGAGGTTAATTTTCCCGCAAATTAAAAAAAAAGTTTAATTTTCTTCTGTAAGTAAAATAAAATATTGATCTTTCTGGTGATGTAAATGTACTGTACAGTGTCCTGAAGATACGACTATTCTTATACTCTTGTGCTGTAGCCTAACAAATGATACTAGAAATATTATGGTATTTGTGGCAGTCAAGGTACAGTACATAGCCAGTGACCCTTTAGTACTTATTGGTCTCATTAATTAATCGGGATCTCGTGGAGTTACAGGAAAAATGCAGATTATGTCTTTTTACACAAAAAAAAATAAAATATATTCCAAAATGTGTATTTCATTTTAGTGTCATGTAGAAATTTGCGCAAATGTTTTATAACTTATTTTTTTACTTATAAGATAAAACATTATTTGCACATATTTTCTCCTGTGAATAAAAATGGATCTTGGTTTCTTTGGAAATGCGAGAATATTTTAATTTTTTTTTTATTTACTTTACTTTTTTTCCATCATTTTTTCTGTTGTGTATGTTTCCTTCTCTCTCATCACCATTTTCTAACTCTCTGGTGTTTTAGTCGAAACATTTCAGGTAAATAAACACAGTAGTTAAAACAGTGGGAATATAAACCAGCGAATAACAGACAGCAGGTAACGTTAAGGTGAGTGAAATATTTGGTCCCAGTACTGACGGTCAGTGAGGACTACGACACACTAGGAGACGGAAGGTACCGACACTGCACTCGACCACCTTCACTTCCCAACTGTATAGTCAGGTACCCTTTCACAGTTGGGTCGCCTAAGGGTGCCCTGGGCCTCAGCGAAAGTATACTATAATAATGATAGTGTAAACGATTTAATTGGTTAACTATATTTTGTTAAAATAAAATACTCATGATGGCAGTTTTATAATTCTGTATTAATATTTCTGAACCACTAAAACAAATAAAAACTGCCCCAAACTTCACCATTGCAAACAGAACTATAATAGTTTCAGTGTATTATGGTAACATTATGTCTTGTTCCCCAAGACGATGTCGGCCATAGAATCACGTGAGGCGTGACGTCATGTGTTAAGGGTCTACAGAATGATGTTTCCTCAAATCATCCAGATAATTAAGACAGTGTGACTTATGATTAGGAGAGCCCGGATGTTCAGGCAAAATACCAGAAATGCCTTCAGTGTATTTGACTATGTTTACAATTTCAGCAAAAAATATCCATTTCCTCTTAATGCGCCAAGTATCGGGATCTCGAGGAGTTACAGGAACAATGCAAATAATCTTTTTTTACTTGAGCAAATTATTCTAAAATGTATATTTCATTTTGATGACATTTAAAAGTTTTTACAAATGTTTTATAACTTATTTTTACTAACAGGATAAAACAGCACTTGTGCATTTCCTCAACTGTGAAAAAAATAGTTCTTGGTTTCTCTCCCTTCCTTAAGTAAGCCGGAGGTAGTCAGCGCTGGTAGCCTGGCGGAGGTAATATATACCTCCTAACATTATCAAACACAACCTTTATAAATGTTAACCCGCTTAGAGTCAACCCACACGCCGCCCAACAACGGATCACTGATGGCGGTGGATAAACACATTAAAATCTCACAAGAAATTAATAGAAAATAACCTTCGTTAATCTGTGGACTAAAAACCACATGTTATAGCTACACTGACAACACCTGTATGTTATTATTATACATTTCTGACAGACCTTTACTCTGTGTCTAGTGAAACACATAAGCCACTGTTTACAAATACAACTAAAAGGACAACAAAATAGTTAACATTAACAGAGGTAAACACAGTCATATAACATGTAGCCACACACCCACGTCCTCTGAGGCCAATAATATCTCGTAATTGGTGAATTCTGAACCTGTGCCTTTGAGCCTAACCTAACTTAAGCTAACCTAACAATAGTTACGATTACATTTAAGGTCAACTGAAAAATGCCTCGTCTGAAGTCCTTAATTGTATTATGAATTCAGTAATCCCATCACTAATGTTGCTTCCCTGTTGCAGTTTTATTAGCACGTGTCGCCAAATGTCTACTACACGGGCACTGTTAAACAATATTAACATCAAAGGTAATTTTTTTTTACCTTTTATTTTAAACTGTTTGGTAGAGTGTTCTGTATTTTTCCAATAGACAGTGATTGCTGACACCCACGCCATATCCTAATTGAAAAACATGGGAGCAGTACGGTGGTCTAATTACATGAGAACAAGAAACCATTTAATTACGTGTCTAGAGCCAGCCGCTTTGGTGATATTTCCTGATTTAGAATTTTATGAAAAAAAGAATAATTCTCACATATTCTGACGTATTGGATCAGACTTTCGAGAATACAGAATCATTTTGTTTTATTATATCTCACAGGAGTTACACTTGGACCTGTCCGCCAATATATAGAATTCGATAAAAGATCTTCATTTATTTTTGTCATATGATGATATAAACCTGAGCTTGAGAAATGACTCGGTATAATACCGCAGGACTAAAATATGACGTGTGCGACATTACAGCACTTAACCACAGTATGAAGACTGGTCTCGTGTTCCAGCATAACAATAGTAGTGATGTCGCTGTTGTGGTAAATAATCCTCTAAGTTGTTGTGGATTCTTATCTTGGTGTTCTTCAAGTGACATATTCCAACTATATCTTACACGCACACACACAAGCAGTTATCATAACACACAGGTATACATCACAAAAGGGATATAAAGGCTTGTTATTGTCACCACCAATATCTCACACTTTCCGACGTTCTTCAACTGTGTTAACTTAAGGTACAGGAAATATTACAGTGATAATGGACGTCATCTGTGCGGCAGCTTTTATACAACTCCAATGAACTAAGATCATTGTGTTGATCATGTCGCTGAAAGTTTACCCTCAACACTGATACTAAACACCACACCCTGCCAGGCTCTCATCCACACCCTGACAAGCTCTTATTCCACACCCTGCCAGTCTCTCCTGCTTCACCCTGCCAGTTACTCACCCCAGACCCTGCCAGTCGCTCATTCCACACTCTGCCTGTTTCTCCTTCTTCACCATGTAGTCATTCCAGACTCTGCCAGACAACCATCATTATATTCCACACTTGGCATCACAGCGCCTCTACATAATCTTCTGTCCATAAATTCATCGTTATTGTCAATGCTTCTCAATTGTCATTTTCCTCTTCGTCATTTGTCTCCCAAAGTCTTATCAGCACATCTCTTTTAAATTCTTTCTTAAGTATCTTTAATTATTTCATTTATTTACTGTGGAAGTTAGTTTACCTTCTCCTGCATCCGCCTGATTGCCTCTACTGTGGAATATTGCTGGTGGGTGGAAAAGTGGGGTCAGCGCTGAATGATAGGAAGCAGGGACTGAGGGCCTTAATATTCTCCCCTTCCGTTGAGGTGATTACGAGATGGAAGATTATTGTCAGGATCGAGGGCTGCCTGGGGGATAAAACGGACTGCCCTTGGAATACATAATGGAGCGGAAAAATGAGATCAAAGTTGAAATCGAAACGTGAAGGAAATGTTATGTGTAAGATATCCCGGAGGCGCAGAGAGCACTTCTTGGTATGAGAAGAAAGGAAGGATTACAGCAGCGGGTACGTGTCTCCCACTCATGAAAGATCAAAGATAAGACGCAAGGCCAATATTCGTTAATTGTGGGTCTTACCTGGTCTGGTGGAGGATCATAAGGTTAATGAGTTCTCCTCTATGTTGCTTTACGTTTAACATATATTTTTATATCTATTCAACAAAATTAGCGGAGATAAGGACAAGGGTGTTACAACGTGTGTGTCAGAGTCACTGAGTCCTCATCGATGCGCTGGCTAGTGTTTGTACAGTATAATACTCCTTCCAACCTCCCTGGGGCCGGTCAGAGGAGACATTGTGGTGTGTGTGTGTGTGTGTGTGTGTGTGTGTGTGTGTGTGTGTGTGTGTGTGTGTGTGTGTGTGTGTATACATTATAGCTATGTGACACAGTAGGTCTACGTACAACGACGCACACGAACATATATGCACAGGAGGACCCGTGAACTGCCGAGTTATTTCATTTTGTTATGTTCACAGCAGGAACATCACCCAACATCATGCTGTGTGGTGTTCACAGCAGGAACATCACCCAACATCATGCTGTGTGGTGTTCACAGCAGGAACATCACCAAACATCACGCTGTGTTTTTTTCACAGTAGGAGCATCACCCAGCATCATGCTGTGTGGTGTTCACAGCAGTAACATCACCCAAGATCATGCTGTGTGGTGTTCACAGCAGGAGCATCACCCAACATCTCGTTGTGTGGTGTTCACAGCAGGAACATCACCCAACATCATGCTGTGTGGTGTTCACAGCAGGAACATCACCCAACATCATGCTGTGTGGTGTTCACAGCAGTAACATCACCCAAGATCATGCTGTGTGGTGTTCACAGCAGGAGCATCACCCAACATCTCGTTGTGTGGTGTTCACAGCAGGAACATCACCCAACATCATGCTGTGTGGTGTTTACAGCAGGAACATCACCAAACATCACGCTGTGTTTTTTTCACAGTAGGAGCATCACCCAGCATCATGCTGTGTGGTGTTCACAGCAGGAGCATCACCCAGCATCACGCTGTGTGGTGTTCACAGTAAGAGCATCACCCAGCATCATGCTGTGTGATGTTCACAGCAGGAGCATCACGCAGCATCACGCTGTGTGGTATTCACAGTAGGAGCATCACCCAGCATCACGCTGTGTGGTGTTCACAGTAGGAGCATCACCCAGCATTATGCTGTGTGGTGTTCACAGTAGGAGCATCACCCAGCATCATGCTGTGTGGTGTTCACAGTAGGAGCATCACCCAGCATCACGCTGTGTGGTGTTCACAGTAGGAGCATCACCCAGCATCATGCTGTGTGGTGTTCACAGCAGGAGCCACCCAGCATAACAATGTGGTGTTCACAGCAGAACATCACCCAGCATCATGCTGTGTGGTGTTCACAGCAGGGTATCACTTAACATCATGCTGTGTGGTGTTCACAGCAGGAGCATCACCCAACACCATGCTGTGTGGTTTTCACAGCAGGAGCATCACCCAACACCATGCTGTGTGGTGTTCACAGCAGGAACATCACCCAGCATCATGCTGTGTGGTGTTCACAGTAGGAGCATCACCCAGCATCATTCTGTGTGGTGTTCACAGCAGGAACATCACCCAGCATCATTCTGTGTGGTGTTCACAGCAGGAACATCACCCAGCATCATGCTGTATGGTGTTCGCAGCAGGAACATCACCCAGCATCATGCTGTGTGGTGTTCGCAGCAGGAACATCACCCAGCATCATGCTGTGTGGTGTTCGCAGCAGGAACATCACCCAACATCATGCTGTGTGGTGTTCACAGCAGGAACATCACCCAACATCATACTGTGTGGTGTTCACAGCAGGAGCATCACCCAACATCACGCTGTGTGGGTGTTCACAGCAGGAACATCACCCAACATCAAGCTGTGTGGTGTTCACAGCAGGAACATCACCCAACATCATGCTGTGTGGTGTTCACAGTTGGAACATCACCCAACATCAAGCTGTGTGGTGTTCATCACCCAACATCAAGCTGTGTGGTGTTCACAGCAGGAACATCACCCAACATCAAGCTGTGTGGTGTTCACAGCAGGAACATCACCCAACATCAAGCTGTGTGGTGTTCACAGCAGGAACATCACCCAGCATCATGCTGTGTGGTGTTCACAGCAGAAGCATCACCCAGCATCATGCTGTGTGGTGTTCACAGCAGGAACATCACCCAACATCATGCTGTGTGGTGTTCACAGCAGGAGCATCACCCAGCATCATGCTGTGTGGTGTTCACAGCAGGAGCATCACCCAGCATCATGCTGTGTGGTGTTCACAGCAGGAACATCACCCAGCATCATGCTGTGTGGTGTTCACAGCAGGAGCATCACCCAACACCATGCTGTGTGGTTTTCACAGCAGGAGCATCACCCAACACCATGCTGTGTGGTGTTCACAGCAGGAACATCACCCAGCATCATGCTGTGTGGTGTTCACAGTAGGAGCATCACCCAGCATCATTCTGTGTGGTGTTCACAGCAGGAACATCACCCAGCATCATTCTGTGTGGTGTTCACAGCAGGAACATCACCCAGCATCATGCTGTGTGGTGTTCGCAGCAGGAACATCACCCAGCATCATGCTGTGTGGTGTTCGCAGCAGGAACATCACCCAGCATCATGCTGTGTGGTGTTCGCAGCAGGAGCATCACCCAGCATCATGCTGTGTGGTGTTCGCAGCAGGAGCATCACCCAGCATCATGTTGTGTGGTGTTCGCAGCAGGAGCATCACCCCCTCATAGGTAGCATTAAGGTAATTAATCATCTGATAAGAATGTTAATTTTCTAATATTCAGTTAAATCCCTTTATTCTATATTTATTTCGACTTGCTCCCGTAAGAGTTTTGTGATATGTTAAAGATAAATCCCTTCCATATTGTCGAGGTCAGATTGGACCAATTTTAATACTGGAAGGGAAAGCTGAACGGTATTTTAATATAGACTTGAATCACATCTGCTTGTGGACAAACACAACCACAACCAGGACGGCAACACCATACTGCTAGCTACAGTATTAGTAATGCTGCAAACTGGGTGTCAATTATTAATTTTCTGTCACGCTAATTAATGCTGTAAACTAGATAACTATTATTCACTCTCTATTTCGCTATTTAATACTTTAAACTCATATAAAATAAAAATAAAATCCCCCAATCAAAGTTTTTATCCGAGACGATATAAAACAACTATTTGTAATAATAATACAAAAGATAATCTATATACTGTACACCACAAAAACACATTAATATAATCCTTATCCCTCTCGGCGCCCAATTAGGGTTAACACTATAACTGCAAAAAAACATCCCGAAAACAAAGTTTATAAATCCCTTAATGAAAATTTCATAGCAAAAATATAGTAACAAAATGACACCAACCAGCCAATTTTTAGGAGACCGAAAATATCAATGTAAATTCATCATTTTGTATGGCGAGTTAATATAAAACTCCAATATACGGTATCACCGTCTGATAAGAACACAAACTTTACATTTACGATACAGAAAAAACTACATGTGTACATTATCTTCATCTGAAAATAAAGTTTGCATGTGTTGCATTGAAATACATTATCATTTTATGTTATAATGAAAAAAAAGTCGAACTTGAATTTCATCTTTACATTACGTGATGAACAAAAATAGATACATATGTACCTAAAACAGACACAAGGTGAACTGGTGTCTCGACCTGTAAAGACACAAACCAGTGTTAGATACAAGCATTTATCAAGCCCGTTAAATAAACACGAGTAGTATTTTATTTTTGAGACTACCACCGTGATAAAATATATCACTAGGGCTAAAGTCAATTATTCCCTCGAGTACATTTCGGGTACCCGAGGCCTTCATTCCTGAAAATGACACAAACAATGATGAACAAGTTGTTGATATGGAGCTTTGCTTGTTACCTACAACTGTACGAGTAAACTGTCTCCATAACTAAGTCTGATCATACCAAGTAAAATGGGAAGGCGGGGAAGAGAGGATTATCATGTATACAGGAATATCTGGCTACACCAGCGACATATCCAGGATTTTCTCTGGTGGCAAGATAGAAGATTTCCCCCAAATATTCAATACTTTATCCCATTTTTTCTAACCTAAGACACCTCGAAAAGTATGCATAAAGAACTTTCCTAAAATAGGTGTTCATTTTTAAGAGGATGCTGGCTGCACCCTTCTCCACCCCCACCTCCTCCCTCCATCCTCCTCTGAATCAGCTATTAGTATTTATGTCATAAACTTAGAGAACAGAAATTGGTCTTTATTGCGGGAACAAGACCCACGCTCTCGGGAACAAGACCCACGCTCTCTGGAACAAGACCGATGCTCCTGGGAACTAAACCTATGCTCGAGGGAACAAGACCCACGCTCCCGGGAAGAAGACTCACGCTTCCGGGAAGAAGACCCACGCTTTTAAAGTTCCGAGAGTAAGGCCCATGCTTCCGGGAATAAGTCCCATGTTTTGGGAAAGATGACCCACGTGTCAGAGTCAGGCCCACTCTCTGGCGAGTAAAGCCCACGCTCCCGAGAACAAGACCAACGGACTTAATATGAACGTGGTCTTTGATCTGATTCTGGTCCCAAAACTGCTCGTTCATCTTGGTAAGAGGAAATAGTCTCTGACAGTGCACACCCCTGTGTCCTGCCGGGGACGTATAATAAACCGTGAAGGCTCAACTCTTTCACGTCTCGGTGAAAACTTCTCCGCCAGGATCACCTTTCCCCTGAGAGGCGACATTAGTATCAAAGAGGTAATAGTTGTTGGTACCAAGGAAAATACATCCGCTGCAGCTAAATAAATACATATATATTTCTTTTTTTTTATGTATAACAACATGTGTAATGGACAATATCTCCTCCCCCTTAAGGAAACTTGTTATAGGTCCATAAGGACAAAATATCCACGATTTCTCCTCACAATACAAAGTGAACATAAAATGTGACTGGATAAATCGATCCAGTCACCGCCAGAAGAAAGGCCTACTGTGTAGAGGAGGCGGTGGCGGCCATTGGAGTTCAGGTCAAAACGCAGAAAAACCAACGGACACCAAGGACTGACATTGTTTGGTCTTGCTAAACTGTATAAACTATTAATCATTCGAGTATACGATGTAAGAAGTCTTATAACTGTGTTTATTATTCCTATATTAACAACACACCAGAGTTGAACTGCTGTTATACTCGGCGTAAAAGCCTTAACTAATAATTTGTACTTTTTAGTACAGCAAATGCAATTGATATTTTCATTATGAACTTGCAACGAACATAGGCATAATTTTCTGTAAACTGCCATGACACATCTCTCATGCCCAGTCAACCCTCAGTCTTAGAGAAACCACATCAAGTGTGGCGGAGATCTCGGTGAAGACCAAAGAAAATGAAGATTTACCTGGTTGGTGGACTGACAGCAGCGCCGCGGTGGTCATTACTCTCACTAACTTATGACCCCTAATGAACCCTCCGGCCAGTATATTGATAATTTACAACTGGTGAGGAACATAACAGAATTTTCAGCTCTCGTCGCTTCCTCGTAAATCAAGGAAGGAGGTCAACTTTGTTCCTCGTGTCGGCCGAGTTACGTAATCAAGTCTTGCCACACTCGCCTTTACTGCCACTCACAGGACGATAAAAACCTTGACGAGTCTCTGAGTGTTGTGACATCTGTCTGTAGTTAACTGTCTAAGACACTTATGTCGTGTTTCCTCCTGTAGAAATCATCGTGTATCACCAACAGTCCATCTTAACAAACATACACCACTTATCCCTTCATCTGTTTACTCCCTGGAGACTCACTGAGGGGAAAATGTCTCATCTTTCTGCCACTTAAGTTCTTGAAGTATATTTACTTATTTACTTGCTTTATAATTTTGTTCTCTTCTCTCGATTATCAGCCAAAATAAACAGAATGGTAAGTTCTCTCTCGTGGGCTGGATGGTTCACAGACCTCTAGCGGACTCTTAACTAACATCTTCATTTCTACTGCCGCATCATTGTCATTAAGAGAGGACATCAAACCTGTATATTTCTTCTTTGTTTCGATATGTTTCATGATGGTAATATACGGTATATATTTCCTTACCTCTTTTAATTAATGATAATAAATTCCTGTTCTACCTTCTCGTGTACATTTGTTTTCCTCCTCTGGTATTGATCAGGTGTGTACTGCAAGTCAGGCGTTGAGTCTCTCTCTCGGCCGTTCAGGTAAGAAGCTTCCTCATGTTGATTTATGTTCCACGATAAACACAACCACAGTCAGTAAACACCCACGGTCAGTAAACACCCATGGTCAGCAAACACCCACGGTCAGCAAACACCCACGGTCAGTAAACACCCATGGTCAGTAAACACCCACAGTCAGTAAACACCCACGGTCAGTAAACACCCACGGTCAGTAAACACCCATGGTCAGCAAACCCACGGTCAGCAAACACCCACGGTCAGTAAACACCCATGGTCAGCAAACACCCACGGTCAGCAAACACTCAGTCAAACACCCATGGTCAGTAAACACCCACGGTCAGTAAACACCCATGGTCAGTAAACACCCACAGTCAAACACCCACGGTCAGTAAACACCCACGGTCAGTAAACACCCATGGTCAGCAAACACCCACGGTCAGCAACACCCACGGTCAGTAAACACCCATGGTCAGCAAACACGGTCAGTAAACACCCACAGTCAGTAAACACCCATGGTCAGTAAACACCCACGGTCAGTAAACACCACGGTCAGTAAACACCCATGGTCAGCAAACCCCCACGGTCAGTAAACACCCACAGTCAGTAAACACCCACGGTCAGTAAACACCCACAGTCAGTAAACACCCATGGTCAGTGTAATGAGACAAATCTCACAAGAAGAAGATTACATATAGGTAGAATATTGATAGTATAAGAGTATAAAAGAGAGGAAGACTTTGGTAGCGTGGCCGTGATAGTTATTTACACTTATCGTATCTCATACGTCAATACACATCTATTAACGTCTTAAGGGCGACTTCTCAAACACTGCTTCGTTACAACTCTTTATTAATTACGAACATGACATGGACACATTAATAACACCTTCTATTGAAGTTACTAGGACATTATATTTACGTTACTAGGACATCATATTACGTTACTAGACACTGATTCTCGGACACGAACATGAAATGAATACACTTCCCACGTAGGTAACTCATCCCATGGAAAGCTCTGACAAACACTCACGTGACCTAGGGGAGGCCTAGCAGGTAGTCCTGGGTTGTCTCTATGGGAGACTGCTTAGCTGGGCGCCGGAGGGAAGTCTCGGTCCTGACCGGAGGCGACTGGAGGCGACCGGAGGCGGCTTGCCTCCGGCCCCTGACTTCTCTCGAGCAGGACCGGGGACGTGGTAGCTGGCCACCTTGTTACAAGACACACTCTCTCTCTGTCTCTGCCTGTGTCTCTCTGGGTATCTCTCTCTGCGAATGTCTCCGAGGGAGGACTAGGACGTCCTATATATTGGGAGGCGAGCTGTCAGGTTGCTGATCGGGGGGGCGGCGGCGAAGGGTCTCCTTACATTTGCCCTCGCTAATGTAGGGTCAGGTCTGGACGTTTTCAGAGACTATAAGTTGTATCTTCTGGAAAAGTCATCAGATGGGGCCGTGTGACATGAGAGGCCCTGGTTGATTTGTGGCCCCTTGAGTTGGGCTCCAAGGGTTACATTTGACCTGGCTAATGTGAGGTCAGGTCTGGACTTCTTTCTGCGGTGTAGGATATTGTGTATATTGGGAGAGAGTCGGCTGGTGCCTTCTTACATGTTTGTTGTGGTGCCGTGTCACATGGGAGGGGAGCCTGGCTGATTTATAACCCTTGGTCAACCGTGAGAGTTACCCTACACTTGACCTCCCTAATGTCGGGTCAAGTCTGGACTGTCTCTGAGATGCAAGCTGCGGTCTGACAACCCATCACTACACCTCCCGCCAAGACCAAAGCTTTCATGCTCAGAGAACTGATGACACATTTAAAGTAGACAGTAACATCATGTGCAGTATCTAATATAGTCCCTGAGGCGATAATGCATCCTTACATTTTACAAATTATAACCCTAGAGATGTATGTTTTTCTACTGGCATAGTTTGATCTGACAAAGCTTACTATACCTCCCGCCAAGATTAAAGCTTCTATGACAGGAGAAAAAAATGAAATGCATACACAGTAAGTGAACATAGAGTGATCTAAAGATCCTTCATATCTAGCATAGTGTCCGAGGTAAACTTGCAAATCACATTCTACCAACAAAATCAGGTGTTACATTGCCTAACCAGGCCGTGTCAAAATAAGAATTCGTCCCACTCAGTAGTATGTCTACAACATTGTGTTTGGTAATACAGAACATTGATCAAATTAACTCATAGAAAAAGTGACTAATCATTAAAAAAAACATTCTTTGTAGTACATGTTAACAAAAATCAGAGAATCAAATACAAAATACAAAATGCTCCTGCTTCACATGTTAGGGTGTTATATCTTTTTATTACACATCAGCAACATCAACAACATCAGTACATTTGTTGGGTTCAGCATGGCTCAAGTCCTCCATCCAGCTGGTATCTGAAAATAAGGAATGCTGGCAGCACAACAGCGGTAGTCGGTTGGTCCTTCTGATGATCCACCTTTTCATCGTCGACTTTCTTCTGATGTCAGCACAGGACGTCTTCTGTCTTCACATAGCACGTATTCTTTCTTCAATACTGCACTTTGTAGGTCGTGTCACCACATCTGACTTCTTCTCACTTCCTCCTGGTTTCTATAATATTCCAGATGATTTTTCTGTTCACCTGCGCTTCCTCTACGTTTAGAGCATTTTCATATTCCAGATGAATTTTCTGTTCATCTGCGTTTCTTTATACATCTTCATTTTCATATTCCAGACGATTTTTCTGCTCATCTGCATTTCTTTATACATCTTCGTTTTCCGTCATATTCCAGATGAATTTTTCTGCTTCATCTGCATTTCTTCTCTGCAACATCATCATTTTCAACATATTCCAGACGATTTTCTGTTCATCTGCCGTCGGCCCCCTCCGGCCGGGATGAAAGCCGGTCCACTGCTTGGGCTGTCGTCTCCTTAGATGACTCGTAAGGCAGGTTCCGCGGACCAGGCCTCGCCCTCCGTACGTGAGTGTCGGCGAGACCAAAGACCGTCCTGTCTTACACCTTCCACAGTGGTGAATCCCTCCCTGGCTGGGCTCACCAGGGTTCGTTGTGTGGCACTTCATTCCACACTCCTTAACTTCCTAGTAGAAAAATATAACTCTTCTTAATCCTAGACCAGGTAGGACTTGAAAGAAGTGCTTGGCGGGTGTGGTGCTGCATTCCTCACGCTGCTTCTTCTCTTCTTATATGTGCTGTGGACGGATTCCGGCTAGCCATGGGGCGGTACTGTGTGTGATATTTGCCAGAGAAACAATCCTAAAGGGATGATGGATTAGTTGGAAGTGCATTCGCAAAAAAAAAAAAAAAATATTTACTTTATACGTTACGTCAATATTTTCATTAGGTTGGGTCGGGGAGTGAAGCTCTGCTCATTACATTGAATATTATTTATCACTACGCGTCAACGAGTACATTACAAATCATACTAGCATAACAACACACTGAGTGAAGCTCTGTAATTATCGCAATATTAAGTAACACTAACCACCAATTTCGAAGCATAACTCACAGGACAAAACATTGGTGGTCACACGGGCGGTGCGAGAAACATTCGGGCATGATGCGCGCCTGGTGGGGTGAGGTGTAGAGTGGCGTAACCGGGACGGGGCGAGGGGCGGGGTGGGGCGGTGCGGGGCGGGGCGGAGCGGAGCGGGGTAGGGCAGGGCAGGGCGGAGCGAGGCGGGAATGGATGGGTACGGAGGGTGAGGTGAGGATTAGGACAGGGAGGAGGATGTAGGTTAAAAGACATGTTAAGTTATAACAGTTAGTACAGACACGGCTTTCATAACTGAAACAATTTCTACATTCAACACTGACCAACACTCAAACTGCACTTGGGCTACTGAGAATGTCACAGATCGCGGGGGAGACTGAGAAATCACGTTAAGCACTGAACATATTTCTAGAAAAAAAAAATTCGCGCATACCACGACGAGAGACATTTACTTGAGCTGTAACGGTGACACACTAGGACACTTTTCACGCTACGACGCTACGACACAGGAATTACTTATTACACAATTGTAGACAATACTTAGACTGAATCAATGAAGGATGAAACGAGCCAGGTGTTATGGCTAGCTGAGGGAAGGCGTGAGTTTACGTTAAGTTCGCTGCTACCATTATAATAACTAAGCGAGGGAGGCGTGAATTACATATATAGTTCGCTGTCACCTATAACAAGGGACAAGGAGGGCGTGAGTTACATATAGTACGCTGCCGCCAATATAATGAAACTATATCTTGCATGAACTCCTTATCACGCACTTTCGAACAATACTCAAACAACGAGTCAGGTGTTATGGCTAAAATGAGGGAGGGCATGGGTTTACGTTAAGTACACTGTTACCAATAACAAGGGACGAGGAAAGCGTGAATTACATATAGTTCGCTGCCACCATTGTAATGCTACAAAATATTCACAAAAAGAATATTTATATATGTATAGGAAGAATATTTAGTAAGAGAGTAAAAGAGAGGAAGATTTTGGTAGCGTGGCCGTGATAGTTATTTACACTGTCAGTACACTTATCGTATCTTCCACGTCAATACACATCTATTAACGTCTTAAGGGCGACTTCTCAAACACTGCTTCGTTACAACTCTTTATTAATTACGAACATGACATGGACACATTAATAACACCTTCTATTGAAGTTACTAGGACATTATATTTACGTTACTAGGACATCATGTTACTTCTCGGACACGAACATGAAATGAATACACTTCCCACGTAGGTAACTCATCCCATGGAAAGCTCTGACAAACACTCACGTGACCTAGGGGAGGCCTAGCAGGTAGTCCTGGGTTGTCTCTATGGGAGACTGCTTAGCTGGGCGCCGGAGGGAAGTCTCGGTCCTGACCGGAGGCGACTGGAGGCGACCGGAGGCGGCTTGCCTCCGGCCCTTGACTTCTCTCGAGCAGTACTCGGGGACGTGGTAGCTGGCCACCTTGTTACAAGACATCTCTCTCTCTGTCTCTGCCTGTGTGTCTCTGGGTATCTCTCTCTGCGAAAAGTCCCGAGGGAGGACTAGGACGTCCTATATATTGGGAGGCGAGCCGTCAGGTTGAGCTGATCGGGGGGGGCGGCGGCGAAGGGTCTCCTTTCATTTGACCCCGCTAATGTAGGGTCAGGTCTGGACGTTTTTCAGAGACTGTAAGTTGTACTTTCTGGAGAAGTCATCAGGTGGGGCCGTGTGACATGAGAGGCCCTGGTTGATTTGTGGCCCCTTGAGTTGGGCTCCGAGGGTTACATTTGACCTGGCTAATGTGAGGTCAGGTCTGGACTTCTTTCTGCGGTGTAGGATATTGTGTATATTGGGAGAGAGCCGGCTGGTGCCCTCTTACATGTGTGACATGGGAGGGGAGCTAGTTGATTTACAATCCTTGGTCAACCGCAGAGTTACCCTACACTTTTGACCTCCCTAATGTCGGGTCAGACTGGAGTTTCTGAGATGTAAGCTGTGGTCTGACAACCCATCACTACATCAGTAAACACCCACGGTCAGTAAACACCCACGGTCAGTAAACACCCACGGTCAGTAAACACCCATGGTCAGCAAACACCCACGGTCAGTAAACACCCACAGTCAGTAAACACCCATGGTCAGTAAACACCCACGGTCAGTAAACACCCACAGTCAGTAAACACCCATGGTCAGTAAACACCCACGGTCAGTAAACACCCACGGTCAGTAAACACCCACGGTCAGTAAACACCCACGGTCAGTAAACACCCACTGTCAGTAAATAGTAAACATCCACGGTCAGTAACTAGTAAACACCCACGGTCAGTAAATAGCAAACACCCACGGTCAATAAACACTCAAGGTCAGTAAATAGCAAACACTCACGGTCAGTAAACAATTTACATTCTACATGAAGTTACCCCAATAAACATACTACGCCTGTATCGGTCTCAAGTTACTTCATACAAAAAGCCGAGAATCTCATAGTGCTTTGGCCAGACTGTGAACTAGTGACGTAACGCTCGCCTCGCACACGCCATCATACGACGCCTCATAACCATTGACAATTGGGAACTTTTACTGACCACCAGTAAACGTGAGAGAGACGCCAGATTTGGTCCTTAAAAGTTCATAATTTTCTGGCCAAACTAAAATGATTCATCGATAACAAATATCCTTGGAGACTCCCAACTCTCTTACTTCAGAAGGTTATGAACTCTCTCAAAGTCTTGACTCAGACAAAATGTGAACTATCAAACATATTCTGCTTTTAAATATATTTTTTTTATATTATCTCTTACACTTATGATGTGAGTCATGAATTACGATAAATCTGTCGGAGTCTTGTGCAAGATGAGGATAGTTGTGGCAAGTAATGATAAAAATGCATAGTTGATAAGTATTGATATTAATAATTATTTTATCAACTGTGAATTATATTTTGGTTTTAAGCCAAAGTGATAATAATGTGTTACCTGGACATATATACATTGTTTTAACATTACAATATCTCGGCGTTGAGATGCTGGAGTTAGAGCGCAATCAGGTGGTTGTTGGTGCTGGAAGAAGGATTTTAGAGTTACCTTTAAGCATTGGGATTACATTACTTGCATCACTGAGTCAGGTAGAAACTGGTGACATATATGCGACAATTATGAAAACGTTTAGTAAGAAGTTTAAGATGCGTAATGGGAGGCTAGTCCAGATGACGTCATTATCAGCCAATAAATCAGACATCACCATCAACTCCTTTGGCTTCACTGGTCACAATAATTGGCTTCACTGGTTACAACAGGCGACTTTGGTTTCACTGGTTACAATAGGCGACTTTGGCTTCACTGGTTACAATTAGCGACTTTAAGAATTTAACTTAACAAGAAAGATTACATGGCTGACAGTACCTCCTCTCTCAGTCTCTCAGCAAGGAGGATAATGTAAGGCAGAGGGCTGATTCCCTCACTATTTTCTAAAAATCGCAATGATATTCTGGCACCAAACTCTGTCTCTAGTCATCACATTGTCAGCCATTGTTGACGACTGGGCAATTAAGTATTTCTCCCATAAGGTCAACTATTCACCTGGACAGAATCTACTGCTCTTGAGTCCCTCCATCATTAACTCTTACACCTGTGATTTAAGCTTTTCTCAGGTAAATTAGTCGGTGACATATTTATTAAACTTTATTAATTATCTAATTTGCAATTACCTTTAAGTAAATATCCGATGCCTTATTAAAATCAGGTTAAATATCTGTCTTAAAATTTACCTCAGTAATCTGTGTTACGAGAATGTTATAGTAAATAAGGTGACAAGACTTCCCGCGTACAGAAACATGTTATCCTGCGGGCGTGAATTAACGAGCGCTCTCACACAGTCTGCTTACCCCTCCTGCCACCAGAGCGCCACCTGTCACACATAACTCCCTCAACATCATTGTCAAGATGGTTGGCCAAACATTGTTAAACATTAATGAGCCACACTGTGCTCAACCTTCAAAGATGCTTCGTTCTAGACTTCCTCTTAGAAATGTAACTTTGAACTTTTGATGATCTTGAGCTTGACCTTTGACTTTGACCTCTCAAGATAGTTTAGTGTTTATTGTATACATAACGTAGTTCATCCGTGACTTCTGGTCTATTTTGGTGCAGACATGGCTGAGATATGTTTTATTATATTATTGGTGGCGATGGTGTAGTAACAGAGAGAGAGAGAGAGAGAGAGAGAGAGAGAGAGGACATTTGTTGCTCCTGACTGGATCTTTTTCTTAAGTCATTATTACCATTAAACTGTTGAGGTAATACCAACCATATAACATTATATTCTCCAACAAGTTACCTATCCTTCATGGGAGGTGAGGAGAGGGAGGAGAGGGGAGGAAGGATAGGGGAGGTAGGTGAGGGGAGGTAGGTTAGGGGAGGGAGGTTAGGGGAGGAGAAGCGGAGTGAGGGGATGGAGAGTTCTTACATCAGGATATTTTCTTTTCTTAAGCAAAATCCAAAAAAGAAAGAACAATATAACTTTCACTTCACCTCTTCCTCCCTCCCATGACACCTTATATCACCTTTATATAACTCACAAATATAACCCGACTAATATTCTTCTACCATGTTCATTAATCTATTAGTTAATATATCATAACACACAATTCTTAACAGCTTAGACCGAAAGCATAAAAAGTGTTACTCTACGAAACTCATTATCAAGATGTTCTCTCCCTGGCTTTCTTTGTCACACTCTAGTAACACTGTGTAACATTTTCCAGGAGTAAATGACCAACTTAACCCATTCTATCCAGTGGAGAGAAAAGGAGAAAATGTGTTGTGGGAAAAAAGTTTTCTCTGGATTTCACGCTGGTTGTGGAGACGAGAATAAAAGTCAGTGTTAAGTCAGGAAGTACAACACTATGTAGGCCGATATAGCAGGGAGAGCGGCGTCATACTTGTCATTGTGTATATCCGACAAGTTCCGAGGCTTTGTTTACTACACCCGCGATGCTTCTCACCACGATAAAATAATGATAATAAAACCAAAACAAACAAAAAACTTAACCACACTCTTTCCCTCGAGATAATTTTTTCCCTACAAAGAAACAAAAGCATCGTATAATCCTTAAGACCCTAGAATGAGGCCACAAGCGCCGCCGTAACTGTTATGTATACCCACATTAATAGTATATATAGGGACCAGCCTTCTGCTGCACCAGACAAAAGGTAAACTGTCTCTCACTCTACTTATGCTGAGGTAAGGCGCCATCATCATCCTTTATGGTGAAACTAACTAAAGGTTTTTAAACTACACAGGATAGTACAGTACACAGGGTGGAGGATAGTACAGTACACGGCGTGGAGGATAGTACAGTACACGGGGTGGAGGATAGTACAGTACACAACGTGGAGGATAGTACAGTACACGGGGTGGAGGATAGTATAGTACACAGGATGGAGGACAGTACAGTACACAGCGTGGAGGATAGTACAGTACACAGGGTGGAGGATAGTATAGTACACAGGATGGAGGACAGTACAGTACACAGGGTGGAGGATAGTACAGTACACAGGGTGGAGGATAGTATAGTACACAGGGTGGAGGATAGTGGCACACAGGGTGGAGGGTAGTATAGTACATGGTGGATGGAGGACAGTACAGCAATATGGGTGGGAGGGGATAGTATACACAGGGTGGAGACAGCACAGGGTGGAGGGTAGTAGTGACACAGGATGGAGGATAGTATATACACAGGTGGTGGGTAGTATAGTACACAGGATGGAGGACAGTACAGTACACGGGGTGGAGGATAGTATAGTACACAGGATGGAGGACAGTACAGCACATGTAGCGGAGGATAAGGTACAGCACACAGGGTGGAGGGTAGTATAGTACACAGGATGGAGGACAGTACAGTACACAGGGTGGAGGATAGTATATAGTACACAGGGTGAAGGGTAGTACAGTACACAGGGTGGAGTGTGGTACAGTACACAGGGTGGAGGGTAGTACAGTACACAGGATGGAGGATAGTATAGTACACAGGGTGGAGGATAGTACAGAACACACCGTGGAGGATAGTACAGTACACAGGGTGGAGGATAGTACAGTACACAGCGTGGAGGACAGTACAGTACACAGGGTGGAAGATAGTACAGTACGCAAGGTGGAGGGTAGTGCAGTACACAGCGTGGAGGATAGTACAGTATACAGCGTTTTAGGATAATACAGTACACAGGGTGGAGGATAGTACAGTACACAGGGTGGAGGATAGTACAGTACACAGGGTGGAGGATAGTACAGTACACAGGGTGGGAGGGGGTAGTATATAGTACACAGGATGGAGGATAGTACAGTACAGGGTGAGGTATAGCACAGGGATGGAGGACAGTACAGTACACAGGGGTGGAGGGTAGTATAGTACACAGGATGGAGGACAGTATACACAGGTGGAGGATAGTATAGTACACAGGATGGAGGACAGTACAGTACACAGCGTGGAGAATAGTACAGTACACAGGGTGGAGGGTAGTATAGTACACAGGATGGAGGACAGTACAGTACACAGGGTGGAGGATAGTATAGTACACAGGGTGGAGGACAGTACAGTACACAGGGTGGAGGATAGTATAGTACACAGGGTGGAGGACAGTACTGTACACAGGGCTGAACATATAAACAACAACAGCGTCTTGTTGAGTTACGAGGAGCAGCTAGTTAATATCAGCTGATCATAACAAACAGAGATCCAAGTTGGTTTAGTAAGAGCGAAGTACCGTTGCTGGCTGACAAACCACAAGGTATAGTTATCATTTTTATCTTATTAGAGGCTGGGAGCGTGCTGGATACTAGGTTATTGCGGTGACCTATTATGACATAATATAGGTTATTGGAAGGTCGTACGAGTGAAAGAAGAAAGAACGACATGAAAGAAGTTAGTTAAGGAAATTCTTTCTGAATGATAGATGAGTGAGAAGTAAGCCAACAGACTTCAGATATTTCACCACGATGATTCAAGGTTGATGAGCGTATTAGACATAAGAGTGAAGGCAGACTGCGGCACACGTGACAGTAAACACCGAGGATGAGACTGGCAGCAGCGAGGGTTGTATCGTTGATGTCCCGTGGAGATAAAATTTTGTCCGGGATCCTGGATTTTTGGGGACAGAATCCTCCAAAATGAGGCAATAGTTTTTCGTGTTAGGACGGTTATGGCCGCCGTAAAGGAGTAACAGCTGGGAGGAAGAGAATTAAGTAGAAGTATGGAAGACAACTCCTGGCTGCCTTACCAGTGGAGGCTACGAGGAACAACTTGCTGAACACTGGCTGTTACCTCCCGTACGGCTCGTTCACTAACAGTATATATACGAACATTTAAAAGTTTACCCATGTTATTAGTTTATGTACCACTGTTTTACCACAGTTATTTGTGTGACCTACCATAGGTAGGACATCACGCCACTCGTAGGGCATCACACCACTGGTGGGACATCACACCACTGGTCGGACATCACACCAGTGGTAGGACATCACACCACTGGTAGGACATCACACCAGTGGTAGGACATCACACCACTGGTAGGACATCTCACCACTGGTAGGACATCACACCACTGGTAGGACATCACACCAGTGGTAGGACATCACACCACTGGTAGGACATCACACCAGTGGTAGGACATCACACCACTGGTAGGACATCACACCACTGGTAGGACATCACACCACTGGTAGGACAACGCACCAGTGGTAGGACATCACACCACTGGTAGGACATCTCACCACTGGTAGGACATCACACCACTGGTAGGACATCACACCAGTGGTAGGACATCACACCACTGGTAGGACATCACACCAGTGGTAGGACATCACACCACTGGTAGGACATCACACCACTGGTAGGACATCACACCACTGGTAGGACAACGCACCAGTGGACTAACATATACCCGTATAAAGCCTTCAGTACAGAGGTGGGCGGTGTACCTGTAACTACAGGTATACACTTACGGATGAGTTGACTGAGAGTGCACCGGAAGTAAACCAGTGACCCATAGACGAGCGTTGTATCCACTCGGCCACCGCACCACTGAATAACACATAACTGACACAAAAATACACCAATGATCCAATGAAGTACAATTGCCACTATAACTCACAAGAAAGAGTAACACAATACTAGACAGTTATTTACCCCGACAATGTTAAATACTGTCATGACACAGACCATTGATCCAGCCGCTGTCGTCGTTGAGGTATTTCCGTCACACAAACACTCCAGTCATCCAGTCGTCTATTGTTGTTGTCTGCCTATTGTTCTACAGTCATTACTTCTCGTCTATTTTTTATATTGTTTGATTTACACAGTTGTTTTAACGTCGTGGGAATCTCTGACCTGGTATATTATTTATGATGACGTGTATGTTTGTGCGAAGAACTTATATGAATTAACTAAATGTATCTATCGTATATGTAGAATTAAATACAATACATGTTCTCTTTCAGTGTTAACTCAAAGAAAACATTAAATCACATACAAGTGATAAGATTTGATTTAAATGAAAAGTCAACTATGTTTAGTGTACACATAGGTTAAATTCGTTCTAAAAGGTTAAATTAGTTCTTAGTAATAATTATTAAAGTGTGTAAGCAACAATCAACATTACACCTGCCAAGCCTTCATAATATAGCGAGAAAATTCATCTTACATGTTTTCAGTCTGAGGAAAAATTGGCTTGACTAAAACACAAGAAACACACACTATGTAGACTTCACGTGTGGTAAATATTACACAGTTTTTCTTTATTTGATACAAGTTATTTCTTATTGTTGTATAATGAAACACATCATCATGAAGCATCACCTGTCTGGTGTTTAGTTCCAACAAGGAAACAATAACAACGTTCATCTCATTTACGTAACTAACATAAGTAATTTTTTTATACGTACAGGTACTGTTAATGTTCTTATAAATTTCCATGATGACTCACACACATAAAAATATCTGTCCCTTTTCTCGTTGATACAATATGACACAATGGACGAATAATTTTGATCCCTATTTGTAAATCCTTGAAATCAGAATCGAAACAGCTGTACATTGTGTACATTTCCAAACACATCGGACCCAGGTAGCCAGGTAGGGTTTTTGTATGTGTAATGTTACGAACAAAAGTCCTGTCGCATTTTCTGCTGCTTAAGGAACCACAAGATTCAGACTAGTGAACCCGAAGCAGTAGACACTGATGCTATATTCTGTCTACAAATGCTTTGGATTCACGAGTATGAATCTTGTGGTTCGTGAAGCAGCAGAAGAGGCGACAAGACTTTTATTCATGACTGTACGTACAGTCATGGTCAAAAGTTAGTGTGAAGTAATGAAGTAGAGTAACGTGAATGAGTCTCCGAAGTTACCCTGACTGTCGTCTGGTGCGGGTGTGCCGTTTTGTCTCATTTGGGGTCGATACTTCTTCACACGGATTTTTTACCCTGAATGTACATAAAAATATTATTGTAAATTATTCCCCAAAATAGTATTTCCTTATCGAAATACATGTATTTCTCGCTTTCTCACACTGAAGGGAAGATATACACAACACAACACAAACCTGGGAATATGTTAAGATATTCACATTTACGAGATATTATTTACACTAGACCAGACGTTGTAAGCCACCGCGGCAAAACTAATACTATAGGATAAAAAATGTGAACGCTAAAGAACACCGAGACGAGCGTTGACAGGGAGTCTGGCGTGAGAGACATAAACGATCTTTACTCTTTTATTTATTAACCAAAGAGACTTTCTATTGTAAACTTGAAAACGTTAATTGTAAAGTGTGAATTGTGATGACGTAAAGCAAATTGTCAGTGGGGGTCAAGGCTATTCTCGTTAAGAGATTCTTCCTTTCATTTTATGCGCATTGAAACAAAACCCTTTGACTGAACTGCGAAATGAAAGAAAAACAGGACTCGCCTGAAACGCTGTCTGCCGTGGACATCCTAGGTTTAATCTCCCCGAGTAAACAATTGCTGGTGAGCGCCGGGACCTGGACATGACATACATCCTCTGTGAGAGAAGTTTTATAATACTGACTACCGTGCGCCGACGCTGGTGTTTTGTCATTACTACTTACCTGTGGTGTGTGTTATGTCGTGATGACCCTTCTTCTCCCTAAGAGCCTCAGTTTGTTAATTATCTTTATATAATACAAGACGTGGAACTAAACGATACTCTCAGTTATTATTGTGTTGTTTAAATGCAAAGGTTAAAGTGTCGTTAACTCC
>NW_024712325.1:0-82500 GCF_018991925.1 Homarus americanus
ATTCCCAGTACAGTATTATAGTCGTAACCTGACCAAGACCATTATAATTAACCCTTTGAGGACGATGGTTTAACCCCTCCAGGACTCAAGGGTTAACATATCTTCATACCACCCCACTACCCCCGACTCCCCCAACCGTCACCCCCTCACTTCTCATCCCCACCCCTCACTTCTCACCCCTCCCCCTACCTGACCTCCACCCCTCAACTCCCACCGCTCACCCTCTCACCCCTACCCTGACCCCCCACCCTCAACTCCACCCCCACCCGCTCACCCTCTCACCCCTGCACCCCCTTCACCCCTCAACCCCTCCCCCTACCCCTCCCTATTTCATTACGCTGAATTTCATTACATTACGTAGTACATAAGGGGACAGAGAGATACGACCCAGCCGTCCCTATAACTCGATTCAACAGAGGTCGTAGCTAATAACAAACAGGGAGGGAGGGTGGGAGGGTCGTGTTATGATGCAGGACGTGGCTCCCTGGTCGTACTGCCTCGTATTAGTAGCAAAGTCCTCATTAGTGACCTGGAGGAGCTTTGATGTGACCGCTGCAGAAGAGAACACACACACACACACACACACACACACACACACACACACACACACACACACACACACACGCACGTATTCATCCGCTAGTCCAAGAAATTCGTGAGTCAGTCAATTCCTTTTACTCATACACCATTCTCAACACACCCAGTAGAATCCACCAGTACATCACCCCAGAATCCACCAGTACAACACCCCAGAACCCACCAATACAACACCCCAGAACCCACCAGTACATCACCCCAGAACCCACCAGTACATCACCCCAGAACCCACCCGGTAGTTGCCTTTCCATCAAACTTACCAAATAAGGAAGGAATAAAAATAACCATGACCCAAGTATGAGAAAAAAAGGTAATGAGGAACTTTTTTAAGAGAATATGATTGTAATTTGAGGCAGTGAAGGTCGCGAGTCTCCCGGATAACACACTAGAATCCCGGAGATGATCACAGTGTGTTTCCTATTTTAAGAGGAATGTAAATTTTAGAGGTGAGTCTTTAGGTAGAATAGAAGTAAGAAAAATAAGGTTATATTCGTGATTTACTGTTGTAGGTATATATAGACTAGTGTGGTGTCTCGCGTCTGTAGGGATTGTTAGAATGTGAGTGAAATCTTATTCGTAATGTGAGTAAAGTCTTATTCGTAATGTTGTTGTTTTTGTTTTGTTTTTGTTTTTTGGATAAGTGAAAGTGGGTTCCATATGCATAATGACTCGTTTAAGGGCAGTGTGGATGTAGCATACTGTTGTGATAATACTTCGTTACATAAGGAGGCAGATAGTATGGCCAGCACTGTGTATCTCGACCTTCTTCACTTCCCCAACCTCTAAAATTAGGTAAATAATTACAACTGTGTGGAATGGGAGTACACCGGGATCAAACCAACGAACCTTAGGACAGAAGATGAGTGTTTTGTCCACTCAGCCACCGTTAATCTTTTTCTTTTTTTTAAGTTTTTGTCATTATCGTTTAACCTCGTCCGTGGCATGGCGTCCGTGGAAACTGTCACCCAAAACTTAATTCTTGAGAAATACTTATAAGGACGATCAATGTATTCTGGTTAACTCACGTCCGTAGCGCCGCGTCCGTACATGATTGGCATTAGTACTTGAGTAACTTACAGACAGTACCTTCGTCCGTAACCTCGTCCGTAACCTCGTCCGTATTGCCGTGTTCGTGCAAGGTACAATTTATGACCTAAAACCTGATTCGCGATTGGGATTAACACAGTAAGTATCAGACGAGGAGGGTGACCTTGTCCTTGGCTGCTTAAGACTGGGACCAACATCTGTATCGCGTGCCAGAGTGTCTTCTCGTGTTTCAGGCTACCTCACGCCCCGACAAAAACAAACTCAACCTTGGCTCTGCGGACTTTATGATACGGGTTCCCTTGGCAAGAGGTGGATGTTGTTCCTACCTGTGTGAGAGAGGAGAGGGAGAGAAAGAGAGAGGGGGAGGGGGGAAACACAGAGAGAGGCAAAGAATCGGAGAGAGCGACAGAGAGAGCGGGAAATGCATTGAGAGATTGATAAAGAGTGAGAGGGAGGGAGGGAGGGAGGGGGTAAATGATATGATAGAGAGGGAAAGAGAAGGGGGGAAGGGAAGGGAGAAAGATTGAGGAGGAGGGTGAAGAAGCAAAATAAGAGAGAAAAAGGCAAAGACAGAGCAAGAGAGGGTAACGAAAGGAAGAGAAAGAAAGAGGAATGAGGGAGAGATGGGGAGGAGAAAAAGAGAAAGAGAAGTAAGGGAATAGGAATGGAGTAAAAAAAGGAAGGATGAGAGAGAGAAAGAGAGAGGGAAGGAGTGGTCTTGACAAGCGTGAACTAACACAACACAACACACACACCAGCCATGACCACTGTAGGAGCCTCTGGACACCATCACCTTCTCTTACTACGTCTACCCAGCTCCCGCGTGTCACTCTTTGTTTATAAAATTTGTATATATGTCACCAAGGCTTTTTCTTCCATTTAGTTCCTTATTCTTGTTTATTTTTTGTATTTTGTTTACCTTTGTTTTTGTTTTTTGTTTATTTGGAGTTTTCTGTCTGTTTTTAGTTTTATCAAGACATCTTATTTTCATCATCTATTGCTTGGAGCATTTTATTTCCCATTATAAAGTCATCATTCATCTTAAAATTCCAGGCACATTATATCGATCCTCCTTCCCAGAAGAACAAAACATCACCCCCAAAGAACAGGTTGGTTCCTCCTCATAACAACACAACATCAACCAAGGGCCCACCAGACTACCACCTCGTTAGGAGAGAAAAACATCACCCACACAGACGCTGTTCAGAACATCCAGGCCGATCTCTTGACCCGGGAGAAGCACTCGGCTCCCCCTCTGGCCACACACGCCTATAAATTATGAATCAGCAGGAGCTTTGGCCCCACCACACGCCTCGGTAATGGGTGAAGGAGGGGGTGAAGGAGGAGCAGCAGCAACAGAGGCTCCGGTCATTGTGGATTTTACTCACAGGTTCCTCATTGCTGACCAACTTACACCCTCTGACAACTCGTCCATCTTACCAACGTAAATAATGAAGCGGCCTGACATTAATATTCATGGTGTTTGTGTGCTGGGGGCAGGGAGGTGGGGGGTAGGAAGTGGAGGGAGGTTGGGGTAGGAGGTGGAGGCAGGGTAGCAGAATAGGGAGGAGGTCTTTGGGGAGCTGTTAGGAAAGGTTGTTGTGTGTTGTATGTGAGAGGACGGGAAATTTTGAGAGACCTTTGGAGGTGCTAAGATGGGATGGAAAAGGAAGAGGGTTTTGGATGCGTTAGGGAAGTGTGGTGGGGGGTTTATGTGTGTTGGGGAGGGTGGAAGAGTAGGGAGAATGGGTTTGGAGTTAGGAAGTTCAAAGATGTATCGCGTATACGACTTCAGGCATACACGCACAGTCTAGTCATTGGTTACTGCTGTGATGACGTAGAACTATTGATCATTGTTGTGGTCTGTAAAGGTTTCATTCATTTGTTGTCTGACGGTAGAGAAGAAAATGTCTGCCCAAGTAAGACCTTACAGAAACTGACTGATTTCCACACACCTCGTTGTTACCATTTCCGCATTGACACACACTGACACACACATTGACACACACACACTGACACACACATTGACACATACATTGACACACACAGAACAACACTTAACGGATTTTTTTTTGGGGGGGGTGGGGAGATGAAGAGGTCTTTTTTGTGATGGATGTGACCTCGTGTACAGAAACCTGGTCCCTCTACTACTTTGACTCCCACTACCACGCCCACACCCGGCCCATCACCCACTACTTCGCCCACCACCCACGATTTCGCCAATAATCACAACCACAACAGAGCGTGAATGTAATTTCCTGTTATCATGGAAAAACTTTTATTCTGTAGACTCTTTTTATGTCGGGGAAAATGTGTGTCTGTGTGAGGGTTTGGTGAAGACGCGGCTCCTCTCTGTGGACGTCCTCCCATCCACTGTTTAAAGGAGAGACCTGCCACATCAACGTCTTGTAAGTCAGGTTGGGTCATGGTGCTCCCCAGTGAAGGAGTTTACGTGTTTGAGAAATGTGGCACAGAAAATCAACAGAGGATTGGAAACCTGTTCTGCCGTGACTGTTTTGACTACAAGTTGAGGGTCAGCTGTGTGTTGTTGCTGACACCTGACACACGGCAGTAGACGACGACTGCAGGAGACGGACTCTTCATCCTAAGTCGCACCAGGTGACTCTGGGGTCATCCCTCACTGGGGGTCCTTACATTAAGAGTTATCTCATGCCTTGGGAACCTTCGGGGGTCGAGGACTTCTTGTAGGACTCCGTGTGTCCCTCCTTCACGGTCATGCCTCACACCCCTCACTGAATTTGTCCCTTGAGACAGTGGCACCATCTGCGACTTCCCCTCCTGCAGGTGGCGTCAGGGCTGGTCGCCTCGAGTTGACCTGCATGCAAAGGACGTCGCTTAACAGCAGCAGCGTAACGAGCAGGCGCAGACGGCGTGTGAGACGACTACCAAGACTCTCCCTGACCAATTCTTCTTTTTCATTTATGTTTCTCGGTGGTGTAGCTCAGTGTCAGCGTCCCCTTGACCACCCAAGAGGCCAATTTGAGCGCCAGGCTGTGAGGGGCATGACCTGACACCCCAAGTGGTGGTGTTTACTGACTACCACTCCCCCCTCCCCCTTCCCCTCTCCCCGCCACACGACCCACCAACTTATGCAGTAATTTCTCGGCGGGGGAGCTCATCTGTTGCGATCTTGGGACATTGCGCGTTGGTACGACTCATAGAACCTGAAGCCTCGCCAGTCGATATATCAACATAAAAATGATTCTCTCTTTATCCTAATTAGTGACCCCATGAGAGGCGTCATCGTGAATAATAATAATAGCCTCTACGCCACCTGCGATGTTAAAGATGAAGAGGAAGCATAAAGGCGGGAGAGGGACGCCCTAGAGATGGTATAAGTGACATAAATGACTCGGGATTCCAGGGGCGTCGTCAAGGTGTTATCTCACAGTCTTTCTTCAACTCTTCTCTACATCAGTTTACGAAGTGATTACCTAACCTAACCTAACTTATCCGACACCATTCAAGCTTAACCTAGCCTCACCTGACTTATCCTTAGCCACCAGGATGACGGCGCTCCAATATCACAACATTGAGCACCTAAGAGAGGATAGTCTTAGTGCCGGAGTACCCCAAGGCCTCGCTCAGGTCTTCGTCAGTTCTATCCATCCCTATTAACAGATGTCGTCCTCACCTCCTCGCCTACCCCACCCCGTCTCTGTCTGTGTCTGTCTCCCCCCTGTTTAGTTACACCCCTCCCGTCAGCGCCTGTCTCTCAGAACATGTTATCCATCAATCATGTTCCTGTCTGCTTCCCCTTGTATTACCTTTTGTTAACAGCCGAGCATTTATTTATCATTACCTGTTTTGTATGATAGTGTGTGTGTGTGTTGAGGGAGGGAGGGAGGGAGGTGTCTCGTTAAACACGTATAGTGGGCGTCCCAGCTGCAGGTTATAGAGTCCTAATTGGCCTCAGTCCTAATAAATCCTAATCCTACTAGACCCTAACCCAACTGGGGCCAATTAGGATTAGTCAGTGAGATCCCAATCCTTATAGTTTGGTTAGGTTAGAGTGGGGCCCGGAGGATTGGGGCCTAGTTGATCAGTAACCTAGATGAAGCGGAATAGCTACAAGAAGGGTCCATTGTATGTCCTCCTCCTCCTCCTCCTCTTCCGGTACTTACATTCCCGTGTGGTGTTATCGTAGGACGGAGAGCAGAGGTCGACAAGGGTGACGGGAGGCGGGAAGAGGAGTATTTCCCCCACAGGGTCACAGGTATAATGATGGCCGCCCCTAGGACCACCTTGGAGTGAATTTGTTTAAGGTGTAGAAGCTGTCGCCAACACAGCCACCACACCCTGAGGTAATGAGCAATAAGACCCAGTGTTAAGGAATAATCCAAGTAGACAGAACAACTCGCCAACTGCACTGGCTAATCATTATCCCGGAACATGATCAACGAATCGATTAACTTCCAGGTCCCCAATTACTGCTGGGTAGACAGAGGCAAATGGCGTAAAGAAACTTGCTCATAATCTCACCCTGCCCGGGGATCGAACCCGGGATTACTGGCTTCTTGAGGCGAGAGGAAAATATTTTTGTTTTAAAGGAAAGTGACATAAATAACACTTGAGTTTTTCTGTCTTTATCTTAAGAGAGACAAATAGGTGTAATTAATTTTTTCTCTTACTTCCAGACCTGCGGATCAGCCAATCAGTGAAGGAAGGCGTTCATAGAGCTTCTTGACGCAGGTAAGACGTTGTTCAGTACAGACACAGTTAATGACAGACGTCCTCCATCACGGGAAATATGTAAGTGTAGTCTACCTGTAAGACGTTGCTCATTACCTGTAAGAGGTAAATCGTTATAATTAGATCTTGGACACACCTGAAGAAAAGAAAACATGCATTGAGAGAGAGAGAGAGAGAGAGAGAGAGAGAGAGAGAGAAAGAGAGAGAGAGAGAGAGAGAGAGAGAGATAACCAGCTGATATCTACCCCCCTCCTCCATCCATCTACCATTCCCCCCTTCCTGCTTCCCCCTCCCCCTTACTCAGGTATGTCCGGAGGTAGTGAGGAAGAGTGACCTCCTGACCCCTGGAGGCTTGGACAGGTGAGGACGGTGATAGGAGGGGGGGAAGTGGCCAGGTGGAAGACAGGTGAAGATAGAGGGATATTATATGGGTGAGGTACAGACACCAACACAGACAGAGAGACAGACAAACACAGACAGAGAGACAGACACCAACACAGACACCTCACACTACAAGTACAAACTCTTACCCCCTTCAGTGTGTGACCGTAACCACCTACCCACGTGCTTCACAGATCATCATTTCCTACGCATCAGCAACCATTAAGGATTAAATTAACCCCTTCCTCCCTTTCCCATTCCCCTCCCCTTCCACCCCCCTCACCCCCACCCCCTCCCATAACAACCCTTCAGTCTCCATTAAGTATTAAACCCCCATCTCGTTTAACCCGTCACTGGATCATGCAGCCTCTCCATCATGAAACACTAAGTCTCTTGACACGCCATTAAGACTCTTACTTGGGAATTAATGGGTTAAATGATGGGCCGTTGTGGATGATGGAAGCTCCTTTATTTTATTCCTTACTTGCAATGACGTATTATTTTATATGGGCATTTACTGTCTCCTGCTTAAGTAATAATAATAATAATAATAATAATAATAATAATAATAATAATGATGATGATGATGATGATAGGAGCTCTAACTCGTAAGCGGCACCTTATTAACACGCCTGCAGACCACAACAAACAAACACATCCTGTAACCCTGCAATACAAACTAGTATACATCATATACATTATACATAACCATTACACAGTTATATACATTAATAGAATGACCCAGCGAGAGATAAACATCGTTAGGTCATCTGTGTTAATTCAGGTTATTTCCATATGCCGTCAGGTAGCTCTCTCATGAATGTAGAGTTTGGCCTCCGTCAGGTAGGTCTCGGGGGGTGGTGCTAGGTACTGAGGGTGGTGCTAGGTGCTAGGGAGTGGTGCTGGGTGCTGGTGGTTGTGCTGGGAGTGGGTGGATGGAGGTTCACGCGGAATAATTTACACCTTTAATCAACCAAGAGCACAAGAAATTGATAGGTGCAGTTAGTGGTGGTCTGTATTCAAGACGAAGGAGATGATTAATTCGCGAAGCATTCATGATGAGAACGTGTATTGGTCATGAGGCTGTGTATTATTATTAGTAGTTGTGGTAGTAGTAATAATAGTAGTAGTAGTTGGAGTAGTAGTATATTATTATTATTATTATTATTATTATTATTATTATTATTATTATTATTATTATTATTATTATTATTATTATTATTATTATTATTATCTTTCTTGCATGTTTGTCTTATGTTTTCGTATTTCTTTTATTGACTTTCATCTGAGTCACGCCATCTTATCGTTTGGTGAAGGGGTATCTCTCTCTCTCTCTCTCTCTCTCTCTCTCTCTCTCTCTCTCTCTCTCTCTCTCTCTCTCTCTCTCGTGTATTACCAAACACTAAGGAACTGGTAACAAAAAACCTGACCTAACCTAACACATCAAGAACTCCCCCTGAGATGACCCTTAGAACTGACTGACTGACTGACGGACTGACGGACCCTCCGATCTTAGTCTTGCCCTAACCAACGGTGACGCAACATAACCTAACCTCCCCCCCCACCCCACCTAAGACCTGGCCCTCCGAAAATTGGGTTAGAGTAAGCAAGGTCACCGGGCCGGACTGCAGGAGGTGGTGGATCACGTTTTCTTCTGATGAGGGTCAGAGAACGTGACTTGTTTCCGCCGCCGTCTGTAGTTATGATGAAGGAGTGTTGGGTAAGGTATCGGTAGGTGAGCGAGGCCCAAGGTGAGTCCAGCGCGGCGTCTCGGTTAACAAGATAGACTAGTAAAACCTCCATATAACGGACTTCTCCCTCCATATAACGGACTACACCCTCTATATAACGGACTTCTCCCTCCATATAAGGGACTTTTCCCTCCATATGACGGACTTCTCTCTCCATATAACGGACTTTTCCCTCCATATAACGAACTTCTCTCTCCATATCACCCATTAAATGGAGGGTTTCACATCTAACGGACACCTCGATGTAACGGACTTTCATATCTACGTTGTTCATTATGTAATCATCATTATGTGGTGACCAGTGACTGAGGAGGACCCCAGGAGACCCCCAGGAGAACCCCAGGAGACCCCCAGGAGACCCCAGCCACAAAGGACGTCACCCGAGGAGGAAGCCCTGAGGGAAATAATAGAAAAGGGTCTTATGGAAGGTGCTGGGGGGTCTCCTCGGTCACTGGTCACCACATAATGATGATTACAGCAGCGTCTCCATACTGATCACCCAGAGGACCAGAGACAACTGGGAGCACTATCACCACTACCACCATTACTACCACCACTACTACCACCACCATCACTACAACCACCACTACTATTCCTACCACTACTACCACCACCAGGTACTCCTCCTCCTCCTCCTCTTCCTCCTCCACGAAGGAAAAAACTATTTATACTTTTCAGACTCGTAAATCCGGTTGTCATTCACCAGGGATTTATCTTTCAACATCCGTCCCACAGGAAAAAATAATATGAATATTTTTAAGTCACTGTATTTTTTATCTTTCACCCATGACACCATTGACCCTCTCGTGGTGGGCTGTCAGTCGTGTTTACCGCCATTCTTCTCAGTTATCTTCCTCCGTGAGAGACAGAATAACATACGTATTATTTCTCACAAGCAGAATCGGGTCAATGCATTTTTTTCCCCAGCAGGAGGAAGTGATTACAGGTGGTGCTGTTGATCCCTCCAAAATTCTTCCGACACCGCCGCCATCTTTCTGACGTCACCAATGTAAATAAAAGTTCCCGCCAAAAATACCGCTGTCAGGAGTCATACCTCGCCATTACAAAAAAAAAAGAAATATGTACGAGAATTTACAATACATGTCATTTATTTCCAACTAGTGTTATTTTCAGGTAGATTACAGCCAATGTGACTGTAATGTAAGTGGGAAATAAATGTTTCGAGCTCGGGAAAACTTTTATAAAAGAACATAGGTAACCGGATCCTAATTTGAGGTAATGATGTCAAGGGCTTTAGAAAACTACTGCTACTTTACTCTCTCTCTCTCTCTCTCTCTCTCTCTCTCTCTCTCTCTCTCTCTCTCCTAAATGTATTTCAGGAACCTCAAAGGAAAAGAGTCAACCGAGGAGTCATTACTTAGTCTCGGTGTCTCGCTTAAGATTCGTTCTCGTCTTCCCCGATGAACCTAACCTACGTTTGACTCACCCACCCACCCACCCACCCACCCAATCAGCTAGCCAATCAGCCAGTTAGCCACCCACCAAGCTAGCCAGCCACCCACCAGGATAAAGATCTCTAAAACTCTGTAAAGAACCATTACACAACTTGTGCTGAGTATAATCGTCTCTCTCTCTCTCTCTCTCTCTCTGACCACGAACTTGTCAAGAGAGGAAAAAAATCATCACTACAAACAGAAGATAAACAACAGACCCCCTCCCTCCTCCTACACCCCTAGGGCGTATGTCTTGGCAGGGGAGAAGGGGGTTAAAAACACATTACCCAGCGCCTTCACCATAAGAGGGGGCCCCCCCACCAGCCTGACCTTGTGATTTATGATAACCCCGCGCCCGCTGTCATGTGACCCGCGCCATTAACCTCTCTCTCATTGGTTGCCATCGTCTCACCCCCGGAAATGACGTCGTTCCTCCTCTCTTTGGCCCGAGCTCGTGTCAGATTGTGGTTAGTGTGGAGGACTGGAGGGAGGTGGCTGGCTTGTATGGGCTGGGTGGCTTCACAGGGTAATGGTGGGGTCGCCTTGCATGAATGGGAACGCCTAAGTAGTTTTCACCTGAGTTCAATCATGTTTGGCTTTTGAGATGAATTAATTCCGAGGGTATTTTTGATTGCCTTGTTGTTGTTGTTCTCCTTCTTCTTGTTCTTTGTCTTCCTCCTTCTCTTCAAAATATCACGTGGAAGTAATTTTTAAATCTTAACTCTTCCTGTTATTAATGTTTGTATTAAGGTTGTTGCACTTGCAGGAATAACCTAACCTAGCCTCACTTAACCTAACCTAACCTCACCTAACCTAACCTAACCTCACCTAACCTCACCTAACCTAACCTCACCTAACATAAACAGAAGCAATAGAAACATACAGGAATACATAAATAATGAATACACATAATCATACATAATCAATACATATAAACACGAATACTAATACATATAATACGAACTGCAAATACATAATACAGTATAGACACTAAGAGAATATACATAATAGAGAAATCAACATCTATGAAAATTTATATAGGAATAATAAAACAAACTGATTCACTACAAAGAGAAAGATAAACAAATGCTAAACAGAATCCTATGCGCTACAAATTCAGATGCACGACCAACGTCACCACCAAAATACAGCTGAACTCAAGATCCTGGTCGTGACTGCGGTTGAGTCGTGATCCCTGACGCAAGGTGGAACTTTTCATTCTTATTATCAATCAAAATTTTCCACCTTGTGCGGCCGAGTTACATTGTAGGGCCTGCCATGGTAAACAAACGAAGCACGACGACCGCAGTGGTGGTGAGGGGGGTGGGAGTTAGTGAGAGGGATGTAAGGGGTGGTAGTAGGGGTGGTGCTGCGCGTGTGTGGTGGGGTGCAAGGGGGCGTGTCGCGCGTGCGTGGTAGAGGAGCACGCCAGCCCCCTCAAACTGATCAAGCGGTTTGAAGGGAGCCCTGGCTGTAAGGCTACTTTCACACGCTTTGCTACTGCCGCAGATGGTATTGTGTGTTGGTGGTGTTGGTGCTTCTGAGGTTTGGTGGTGCTGATGGTGGTGTCGATGGTGTTGCATATGGTTCCTGCTGTTGAGACTTACTTCACCTGATGATGATGATGATGATGATGATGATGATGTTAAAATTATAATTCTTAGAGCTGATGCTAATTTTCTTGTTTCTTGAGCCAAATGTATACTAATGAGACGATCTCTAACGATGAACCAAGTCCTTCTATCTCTCTCTGGGTCTCGTGTGGTCATCTTTTGCTATTGGCTATTATTTTAGAGCTTGTTAACATCCAAATTATCTTTAGATACATTTTTGTAATGTTGAGGATTTGGCCTTCAGATGATGTTGCTTTCTGGGCCATGATAGAGTGTGGCTGATGAACCTTAGGCCACCAGACGTGCTTTTTAATGATTATCCCTCGTGTCCCTTTAACCTCTAACTTATGCTGTTCTTTGGCTGACTGTTGCTGTTGTTGGTACTGTTGCTGTTCTTTCAAACCATTTTTACTCTCCGTTGCTGCTGTTATTTCCTCCTCTTCCGTTGCCGTTCCTCCTTCACTGGTGGTACCGAGGTCAAGTAGATTCACGAAGTTGATAGAATGTGACTCCAGCAGCGATTTCCTTAGTGATTGATCTCTTGGCCAATGATTTATATATATTCTGCCTTCTCGTGATCGTCTCTTAGCTCTCTCTCCTTTTTCGTGTTTTCCTTATTCCATGACTTTGAGCTTTTCTGGTGTTTGAAGTGTCTCTCTCTCTCTCTCTCTCTCTCTCTCTCTCTCTCTCTCTCTCCACAGTGGCAAGACAGATCAGACGCACCACGGAGATTATCCACTGTGTTTCACGGGTGGCCTGTGTGTGTGGATGGGCCTGTCACACCGCGATAGTTTTATACGTTATGCGTGTGTGATCGTCGCGAGAGAGCTGCACGTTTTATCGCCCAAACATGACGATTTTTCTGATGCTATTACCCAATTCTAGTCATCGACAGGTCTAATCAGAGGACCTTTACCTTGGCATTACGACAGGACGGAGTTTGTGATTTAGGGGCACGTAAGATGATGATGCTAGAATTATTTTAGTGTGGTTTTTTTTTATATGTTTTAATTATATGTAAGTAAGTAGTTTGGCCGTGAGAGGTAGATGTTATGTTTGTTTTTTTAAATGAGGTTACTGCTCCTTATGGGGGGGGGGGGAGAAAGGTGAGGATTATTAGTGGGGTGAAATAAATATGGGTTTTAATGGGGTTGTTATGGGGTTACAGAAAAAATGGGGATGGGTTATGGATTAAGGGGTGGTAGAGAGATGGGGGTGTCGTCAAGATGGGGTAAAAGCATTATGGGTTTTTTTAATGGGTGATAGATGTTGTATGGGTAAATAAATATACTCGGAACGAACGCTGAATTTATATATTGCAATGGTGTTCATACTGGTTTGTGTCTTGTCTGTCTGTCTGTCTGTCTGTCTGTCTGTCTGTCTGTCTGTCTGTCTGTCTTGTCTGTCTTGTCTGTCTTGTCTGTCTGTCTTTATTCCCTATACCGTAAAAAGCACCAATAATTTCTTCCTGGTCTGTGCCGAGATAATTAAAAAAACAGCAACACACACACACACACACACACACACACACACACACACACACACACACACACACACACACACACACACACACACACACACACATACGTAATATATTCGATCTATTTTTTATTCGCCTAGTTCAGGATTATAGAAATTACAGAGTGACTGAATGTTGTAACAGAAGAAGAAAGTTGTAGCCACTCATTATATAATTCCGTGAAATTACTCAATGGCGTCAAGACCAACCCTTTCCGGTCCTCGTCATTACAAAAAGAGTGTCACGAATAAATGTTGTTTTTTGGTGATATTTTTGTAAGTTAAGGAAACATCTAAGGAAGTAAACTTTGTGGGATTTTATATTTAAAGTTGATGATGATAGTTTTTGTATATTTTTACGTTATGTAACCTAACCTAACCTAACCTAGCCTAACCTAACCTAACCTAGCCTAACCTAACTTAACCTTAAGACAGTTTAGACGCCACATGAACTGTTTTGACCGTGGTGTATCGATTTTGTGTCGTGTCTTTAATGTGGTTCTGGTTCCCATGATTCACAGTGTTATTCGGTCTCGTTTCAGTGTTGGTAAAGTGAAGATCTCAGTGAGTCATATGAGGTGTATTTTATTCATTTTATTCATCTATAATAACACCTGATGTAAATAAACACTAATAAATAACTTAGTAACATCTGATCTATCACCCAAAATAAATAAAAATTAAATACATAAATAAATCTTGATGTTTAACGTAAATGTTTTGTTTTTTACATTACAGTTTGTTTACATTTTATTCGTACAACATCCTGGGTTTAAAATACGTTTCTTAATACATTATCAATATGAATGTAGTATGGGTCATTGTGGGGATTTTTTCGTACATCATCCTGGGGATAAAAAAATATCTCCTCTCTCCAACTCTATACTGACTATGTGTTGTTTTCTAGGCTCACGACAACTGTTGTTAGAGTCAGGAGAAACTTCTTACAGCGGTGAACAAATCATGAAGCATTTAGTCATGGCCACGCGACTACTGTGTCAATTTCAAGCTTTTTACCTCCTGGTTAGTTTGTCTTGTGACTAATACCTCAAGTGTGTCTATAAATACCCCCGATGTTGCTTGTTTTGATTGGTGTTACAAGTGAAAGATGGAGGAATTCATTATGGCTTTCACGGTGAAGAGCTCTGACCGCCCTCCCCCTCCCCTCGACCCCCCACCTACCCCTCCCCGACCCTCTTTCCCCCCACCGTACTAATGAGTTGTTTCGTTAAAAAAAAACCTATTATGAAAAATATTGATTAAATTTTTACCTGTTTAATCCTCCATAGGTGATAATTCACAGTCAAATCACCGTAGCTAATGTATAACTGTGACAGAGTGAGAAAGGTCTTACGAGCGGCCAAGGTCCTCTTTTACTTCCCAGTCTATGTGTGTTTTTAAAGCTTAATAATTAAATTCTTTCAATAAATCCTCTATGTAAATATACCTCGACTCAAGCGAATACAAACGTAATATTTAGATCATCTCTGTTAATGTTACGTAGTGATATGGTTGTCTGTCAGTAAGAACGTCTCCCTCCCTTGGGCGCTGAATCCTTTCCCCCGATGCCGCGCCGACCGCCAGACCATCCCAGGGCCGTCGCGAGTCCCCACACTGTCGATATTAACTTGTTTTTTCCATCCAGTGAAATTGTCTCTACCTTCGTGTGAGTTCTGTAAGCCTTCATATCACCTGCACGCGAGTTACCTATATAATTTAAACACATTAGAACACGGTGAATTATTAAATGGATGGCCATCATAATTAATAATTCCAATTAGGCGATTCTCCTCGGATGAAAACAAAATGTTAAAAAATTTGGTTTGTTTATGGTTGATCTGCTGGTGACTGGGGATAAACGTGAGGGTTTATTGGGTAATATGTCAGGTGGAGAGTGGACGCTGTGACTGAGGTTATCGGTCCTGTTTAGTGGAAAGTTCTTAACCTGTTGTGTGTCTTAAATTTTTCTTCTTGTCCACCGCTGCCTCACCAACCTTATGGGAACACCTGAAGGAGAGAAGGTAAGACATGCACTTGATTTCTCTTTTTGGTTAAGTTTGGTTAGGTTAGGTTAGGTTAGGTTAGGTTAGGTTAGGTTAGGTTAGGTTAGGTTAGGTTAGGTTAGGCTAGGCTAGGTTAGGTTAGGTTAGGTTAGGTTAGGTTAGGTTAGGCTAGGTTAGGCTAGGTTAGGTTAGAATTCATCTCTATGGTTATTCGGAACAAGACACTGTGTATGGATTTGGTTTCAGTTCTCTGTTGACTCCGTTATTTTTTATTGATATGATCCAGTTAAATACATAAATATACAAAATTATGTATTAATAAAAGCACATCTATGATTCAGACTGTCAGATGTATTCACTAACTTAATGCAATAACTTACTATCTTAACTTCCAAGGAGACAGATTTTTACCTTAGTCATCATAAGGTAAATTACTAACTAAATAATCGATGTTGTGATCAAGTGAACTGTTCCTTGAGGCAGCAGATTAAACTTACATAGCAAAACATGGATTCATAACTTGACTTTAAAATAACTAAATCTAATTGAAATTTGATCTTGTGTGGAAGTGCAGAATTTTTACCCATTATGGATCTCCAACTTTATAATATTTTAATGTTATTTTATATTTTTTTTTCACGTTTTTAGAGCTGTAATTTTACTGTTCTGGTGTCAGTGAAAGATACCACATGGCCTCATTCCTCAGAGGTCATCAGAGGTCACCATAAACGCGTCGCAACTTGATAGCCACAATCTGGGTCGACCTCCGTGTTTGGTCGAGGCTAAAATATCCTTCACCTACCAGGGCGTTGACGAGGCTCCTCCGTGATAACAAGTCATCTTCTACCATTAACCTGAGGAAGAGGTGCCGTGGGCATGTGGAGGAGCTATGGGCGTGTGGGAGTATGGGTGTGTGGAGGTATGGGAAGAATGGGTGGGTATGCTGGCTTATATGCCATGTGGGCGTTTGTATGTGTATGTGTGTGTGTATCGGGTATATGGCCTAATGGTAAGCATGCTCTCCTCACAAGCGAGTGGATCCGGGTTCGATCCCCAGAGTGAAACCTTTGGACGAGTTTCTTTACATCATTTGCCTCTTGTCTACTCGTCACCTTAGACAAATAAAACTAGAAAGATCTTGACTTCCCCTTCCCTCTCTCTTTCCCTCCCTCTCTCCCCCACTCTTCACCCATAACCCCCTGCACCACCACCACTCTCCACCTCCCACTCCATCCCCCATTTTAATACCGTCACTGCTAAGCTAACCTATGACCTCTGACCTCTAGTATTCAGAACTCATCAGCGGAAACAAGATATGAACCAAGACACGGTGCCATGGCCGGGGTTGTTCTGTCACGAGCAACACAATGGTTATAGAATTGCCAGAGCGGGTCGTTCTCTGGCGTCGTTCTCTCGGTTTGAGGTAGTGCTCGGCGGCGGCGTGTTGCAGGGAATGTTTTTTTCATTCTGTTTTAATGATAAGTGAAAACGTGTCGTAGTGAACATTTTTTCAGCGTCTTGTTCAGTTTTAGTTGTGTAATAATCAGTAATGTTTTTATTTTAGTATTTATTTTTTTTTATTTAAATATTTTTGGGGGGCAAGAGTGACTAGAAATATGTTAAAAATCAAGTTCATTTTTGTAATAATAAATTAAAAATGTTGTGATGATAATCTTAGCATTATTATCTTTGCAATGATCAAAGAAGATTCGTGTCTCAGTAAATATATTTCTCAAAAACAATTTCGGGAATATCTAACAACCATTCGTGTTTCAGAAAAAAAAAAAAATAATAATTTCCTTTTGGGGGCAGTAAATAATTGAGACGCTGTAGTGAACATTTATCATTATTTTACAATTATCGAAGGAGTCTTAAGTATTTATAACAATCAACGACGTTTTATAATTCTAAAATAAAAAACAAAATAAAATAATTCTACATTTACAACAACACTGAACATTTTCTGTGAGCCTGAGCCACGTTCCGCTGAGCCACAGATCACAGACAAGTTTAGACTCATCAGGAAAAATTAGAATCTCTCATGTCTCTTCTTATTTTGGCTACAATTACACAGGAGTTATTTTCTCATCGGCTTTGTGGTTTTTAAATCGTTGTTGCATAAAACTTTTTCCTTCCAGCAGTGAATTTTATTTTTTAAGGTTAGGTTAGGTTAGGTTAGGTAAAGGTTGATTCTATTAGCCTTTGGTGTAAATCACGTGGACATTAATCAGGTTAAATTAGGCAATATTATTATTATTATTATTATTATTACTATTATTATTATTATTATTATTATTATTATATCTTTACTATTATTATTATTATCATCACCACACTCAGGTACACCGTCATATTAGTATCAGTCATAATGAACCATTAAGGTGAAACAAGAACAGGTTCCTCGCCTCACCAGTTACCCTCAGGAGGAAAATAAGATAATTGTAGTATTTAGTCATAAGAACTCTATTACACGCTTTCTTGAGACTTAAAAGGGATACATTATATACCTGTACTTGTGGCTCTACCTGTACTTGTGGCTCTACCTGTACTTGTGGCTCTACCTGTACTTGTGGCTCTACCTGTACTTGTGGCTCTACCTGTACTTGTGGCTCTACCTGTACTTGTGGCTCTACCTGTACTTGTGGCTATACCTGTACTTTCATCTCTACCTGTACTTGTTTGTGTATCTGAACTCGTGTCTCTACCTGTACTCACACCTGCACCCACAAGTCTAGTCACATCTGAATTAATACAATCAATTGAATATGGATGAAATATTTTACTCTGGCTTTTGCACGACACATTTATCTGCTGTTGACATCTGACGGCTGATCATGGCGGACATAGTGTTTACCTTAGACACCTCGGGGGGTAAACCAAGTAAATAAAATACGATAAACAAAAAACAAAAACAAATTAAGTAAGAAATACGTATAATAAAAAATAAAAGTAACCTAACCTATTTATCTCGTAAACTCAACTTCATTAATGGTTATCAAAGGAGACGTCTTGAAAATATTTATGACTTTTTAATCCATTCACGAGACACTACAGGTAACATCGACTGGTTTACCTGAGAACGAGTTTTGACCACACACACACACACAATTCGATACCCCACTAGCTCCTGAGTTCGATAACTAAACCCTTGAGTACGATAACTAAACCCTTGAGTACGATAACTAAACCCTTGAGTACGATAACTAAACCCTTGAGTACGATAATTAAACCCTTGAGTACGATAACTAAACCCTTGAGTACGATAACTAAACCCTTGAGTACGTACGATAACTAAACCCTTGAGTACGATAACTAAACCCTTGAGTACGATAACTAAACCCTTGAGTACGATAACTAACTAAAACCCTTATACGATAACTAAACCCTTGGCATGATAACTAAACCCTTGAGTACGATAACTTTAAGTGTAAGTCAGTACATTATGTCATAGGCACTAATTCAAGCTGCAGAGGGGGTGGAGGGAGGGAGGAAGAGAAAGAGGTAGGGAGGGAGAGAGGTTGAAGGAGAGAGATAGGGAGGAGGGAGGGAGACTGACACCAGGTATAGGGCGAATATAATTAACCTCAACACGTGCTGGTCTGCCCCCGTCACCACAACGGTGGCCTTCCCTCCCTCACCCCTCTCTTCCTCTGTTCCTCTCTCTCTCTCTTCATCCTTCTCTCTCTTCCTCCCTCATTCTCTCCATACTTCCCTCCCTCCCTCCCTCTCTCTCTTCCTCCCTCTCTCTCTCCATACTTCCCTCCCTCCCTCCCTCTCTCTCTTCCTCCCTCACTCTCTCCCTCCCTCACTCTCTCCCTCCCTCACTCTCTCCATATCTCCCTCCCTCCCTCCCTCACCTTACCGCCGCCACCCAACAATTACTTGACCTTTGACCTGTGCAACGCGTCTCCTCACCTCGTTGACCTCTTCATCCTGTGCTTCAAGTTACTCCTGCCAGGCTTCTATGGCGCCTTCATTAATCTTAAGTGTGTGTGTGTGTGTGTGTGTGTGTGTGTGTGTGTGTGTGTGTCCCCGTTCAGCGTCAGTAAGCATTATGGGCCGACTCTTGGTGTTTCTCCGCCATCATTAAGTAGCGGTGTACCGTCTTGTGATCTGGGGTGTTTAAGTGCCGCTGCTGGTACACGAAAGGTGGCATTAGGTAACATCGATACGAGAGCTTTACGTGGGATAAGTATAAGTGAGGTAAAAGTAGAGGAGGTGGATAAACAAGATAGAGGTATTCATCGATCGTTAAGTGAGAGATGTGTATTGTTTCTTATCTCCACAATACACACACACACTTACACACAGACACTCACCTACACACACGCACACAGTAGGTAACACTGTACACCCAAAGAAATATTTAGCAAGCACCTGAACACCTGTCATTACTGAAGGTTTACCTGCTCACCCTGCTCGCTCGTCTCTTGATCTAATCACCTGCTCAGGGTTCGATCCCCACTTAAGAGAGAATCTAACCCGAGGTATTTAAGAGTTCTTCAGATTATAAGAATACTCCCGACCACAACATCAGTTACCTTACCGAGCCAGTTTTTCGCTTTCATAATATAGAAAATATATATAGCGGGTTAGAATAGTATATATTATTAACTGTAGGTTGTATAGAGCAAGTTTTTATGTAGCGGCGTTTACATGGAGACGAGAACTTGTGTGTGTGTGTGACCTCCAGCAGTTGTTCTCCAGTGAAGTGTGGAGAAGGCAGGGTCTTGGGACCATCGCTTGTGTGTTGTCTAGACTAGCAAAATTCTGCGTTGGAGTGAGGCTTGGTTTGGTTTGATTAGGCCATGAAAACCACCCACCCATTTCCCATTCTCCTTCCTCCCTTCCCTCTTTTCCCCTCCCTCCCTGTTCACTATTCTCCCCCCTCACGTCTCCCCTTCTCTCTCCACCTCCTCCTCTCCCTCTCCCCCAGGCCACAGGAGCTCATGAACCTCCTGAGGACACGTACTCTTCAGGGTGTCTCTTATCTGTCTGGTATCAAGTGTAATCCCTGAGGTAATGTTGATGACCTTCGCTTGATAATGTTGTTGACCTGTGTGTGTGTGTGTGTGTGTGTGTGTGTGTGTGTGTGTGTGTGTGTGTGTGTGTGTGTGTGTGTGTGTGTGTGTGTGTGTGTGTGTGTGTGTGTGTGTGTGTGTGTGTGTGTGTGTGTGTGTGTGTGTGTGTGTGTGTGTGTGTGTGTGTGTGTGTGTGTGTGTGTGTGTGTGTGTGTGTGTGTGTGTGTGTGTGTGTGTGTGTGTGTGTGTGTGTGTGTGTGTGTGTGTGTGTGTGTGTGTGTGTGTGTGTGTGTGTGTGTGTGTGTGTGTGTGTTTTTTTTAGGATCACGTCACACACAAGTCATCAAGAGGTAATAATCTCTTTAGAAATGTATATATATATATTTTTTTGTTCTTGTTTTCAAGGAACAGTTAGTATCCATCTCCATCACTGTGAATTGGCAATTAACGAGTTGTCCTGTAATGACTGATGACCTGTGACATGATCAGCGACAACAAAGGCCAGAATTTCAACCTTAATTGATGGAGGAGAAGAACAGGGTTAGGTTTGTTTATATCTGTAGTCAAGACGGACATGTTATCTTGAAGCCTTCAGTGATTGTGGGATCAAGCCATGGGTGTGTGACGCTCTCAGACACCAACCAGTCTTGTGTTGTTTGATAATTTGTGTTATCTTTTACATCCCTTTGGTTACCTGACAGGTGAGAACAGTATTCATAAGCTGCTGAATTAACTACAAGATATTTTACTGTGGGCGTAGTTGAAGAGTTTGTTAACATGGGTGTTTAGTGTGTGGAGGGGGGGGGGGTGATGCTATGTGTGTGTGACCGTCTCTCCCCCGCCTCCACTCTCCGCTACTCTGCTAAAGGCACATTCCGACCTTATCTCTCCTGTTTAATAAGTTAAACTTGATAAAAAACAAGGCTTTATATCCATGGACGCTGTTAATTTAAGTGTTTACCAGCCGTCATTTGCATATTTAACACATTAACTTTCTTGTAATGGAAGTTGTTTACATCGTGTTGTGGAATTTAACAAAACAAAAAAGGAGAGAGAGACAGAGACAGAGACTGAGACACCCGCGCTCCCTCATTAGTGCCGGGTCCCGTTGTTGGTGAGACTTCCTCTCTCCCTCCCTGTTTTTTCCTCCCCCCGGTCACCCATAATGTGCCGGGATACTGCACTTATTACCGGATCAGGTGCTCTTGTTGGTGGCTTTTTCCCGTGAGAGGGCCGGATGTATCTCTTTAGCAATTCAGGCGCAGGCACCAGTAATGTTGATAATTGTCGGGTTGTGTTGAGGCGGACCGTCGGGAGCAGCGCCTCGGGACAGTCGTTTGTTGTGTTGTTGCAGGGGAGCGTCGGACCTGGGGACAACCCTGGGATAATTACTTACCCCGTAATGAGGACTTAAGGGCACACCCCGCTAATTACTTCCCGCCGTTAAGGGGATCTATGCGGCCACACTCACTCACCCTCCGGGAAGCTGCTAGTTGTTTGTAGTACACCATTGAGGTACTTGTGCACTACCCCATGGTGGTTAATGGGAAACTCTGGGTAAGTTACTGTCCTCCAGTTTCCTCTATAAGTACACCGAGTGGATCGTGTACAGGGAGTTAATGACTAGCCAGTGCAGTTCGCTAGATACCCGATTTACCTTGGCTACATACCTCGACAGTTCACTAACTTTGAGGGATTTATTGTGTGTGATGTTCTGGTATCTCCAACAACCTCCCTACACTGGCCAGCCACCCTCGACCACAAGACACCACCACTGTTGTAATACGACCTTACACCTGACCTTACACCTGACCTTACACTTGACCTTACACCTGACCTTACACCTGACCTTACACCTGACCTTACACTTGACCTTACACCTGACCTTACACCTGACCTTACATCTGACCTCCACCTAAAAAAAATACGTTACCTGCATATGTACTTCCAGGTAAGTCTTTATCACCATCATGACCTAACGACTGACACCTCAAACTACCATCACACAGTATAGGTGACAACTCCGTGAATCCAAACTAAAAAAAAAATTATTAAAGACGATTGACAGTAATTGACAGCTACAGACAGACAACACTGAGCTGGACTGTCAACATACTCACCTGTCCCCAGTTATGTCGTCTTAAGGTCTCACCTGGTTGGTAATTAAGTCACCTGAGAACTGAGTAATTCTAGTGTATTGTGAGACAGTTGACCTCTCATAATGTGTGAAGTGGTTTTGCTCACACTCATCTTTTTATCTGTCTGTCTGTCTGTCTGTCTGTCTGTCTCTGTCTGTCTGTCTGTCTGTCTGTCTATGTCTGTCTGTCTGTCTGTCTGTCTATCTATCTGTCTGTCTGTCTGTCTCTGTCTATGCCTGTCTGTCTGTCTGTCTGTGTCTATCTGTCTGTCTGTCTGTCTGTCTGTGTTTATCTATCAGTCTTTACTCCTTTAAGCCATTTTGAATGAGTAGGATCAAAGGTTTACACATACATACATACATACACACATACATACATACATACATACATACATACAACACATATACATGAGAATCACCCCCCTTTCGTCTCCCTTCCCACGCCCTCCAATCTCTCACCCTCCCTCACCCCTCACCCACCTCCCTCCTCCATTACTACACGGAACACCTGTAATTTGTACTCAACTTTTGCCTTGGGGTCACGAGGTCACTGTGGTAGGGGGTGTGAGGGGTCAGGTGAGGTTGAATGAGGTGAGGGGGTCAGATATGTGAGGGGAGGTGAGAGTGAGGGGGTGAGGGGGTCATGTGAGGGAGCTGAATGAGAAGAGGTGAGGGGTCAGATGAGGTGAGTGAGGGAGTGGTGTGAGGTCAGGTGAGCTGATGAGGGTGAGGGGTCAGGTGAGGGGCTGAATGAGGGTGAGGGGTCAGGTGACACTTGGATGAGGGGTCAGGTGAGGGCTGGATGAGGAATAAAACGTCACCAATCCTCAGCCTATCCTCTGCCTTCTCCTCTTCCTCTCCTCCTCCTCTTCCTCTTCTCCTTTTCCTCTCTTCCTCCTCCTCCTCCTCGTTCAGTGTTCACCTCCTAGCGTGACCTGCCCTCGTGGATCAAGACCCAACTCTTTTAATTCCGGACACTGAAGTAGAGTTCCATGTTAATCGTGGCCTCCAGAGAACAGCCTTACTTTACTGTTGGTTTAGAGGTTTTGTTCTATCCTTGTTTTGTTTTAGGTTTAATTCATTTATTTAATTTTTACTGTCATGGTGGTTTATATGGTTTAATGCTATGGTTTTTCTTGTTGGTTTTATTTCGTCTTTTTGTTTTAAGTTATGTGGGTTTAGTTTCGTGTTTTTTTTAGGTTTTTTTTATTTCATTTGGTTTTTATTTTCCTTCTTGGTTTATTTTGGGTGACATTTGTGGGTTTTGGTTTATCTAGAGAGAAAGAGAGATCTTCAGAACAAAGACACACACACACACACACACACACACACACACACAGAGAAGACAAATTAGAGAGGTGGCTCACAACCCGGGTTTAATGTAGTCTTAAAATTACTACAATTACATTAACGTGTCATAGTGAGCTGCCTTATTTCCTGGTCGTGATGAGATGGTAGTGAGTAAGATGAGCTTGTGACGTGTGCTTGTAGTTTGTGCTTGTGATTGGTGACTGTGTTTGTGCCTGTGTGCTTGTGATTGGTGACTGTGTTTGTGCCTGTGTGCTTGTGATTGGTGACTGTGTTTGTGCCTGTGTGCTTGTGATTGGTGACTATGTTTGTGCCTGTGTGCTTGTGGTTGGTGACTATGTTTGTGCTTGTATACTTGTGGTTGGTGATTGTGTTTGTGACGGCTCTGAGGTGACGGTAGATGGCGGCACCTTTACACGTCACGGCTTGACGGGAAAATACACACTAATGACCCGCTCTTAGACATTCATGAGAGATAATTATTTCCTGTAAAGTTCTTCACTATTTCTACCTGGCGATGGTTGTTAATTCACAGGTGAGAGATTTGTATGTTTATTTTATTCTTTTCTTCGCTGTCCTAAACTTAACCTAACCTAACCTAACCTAACCTAACCTAACCCCCAAGGTGAGGGTATTTAATCACCAGGTAAAATAAGTTAAGAGTAATCAACAGGTGTTCCTCCTTCTTCTGTCTCTCTCCAAGGATTATTCCTGATGGTGATGATGATGATGACGATGGTGATGATGATAATGACGATGGTGATGATGATGATGACGATGAACTCTCTAATAACAGGATATATTTCTCTTATATAAATGTAACTTTCGTGTGTGTGTGTGTGTGTGTGTGGCACCATTTCAAAGACTTATGATGAATGGATGAAAGCCTCACCCTCCATCATCCATCGTAACCCACGCTATTGTTTTTTCCTCACCCGCGTCCTGGAGTTATGTACTGTCAGATAAAGGCGCCATGAGTGTCACCTGCTAGTGTTGGAAGGTGTCATTTACGAGTGGCAGAAGTGACACGTGCCACTCGTTAATGACACTGGTGGAGTGTTTTGTTCTGGGGGTGGTGAGAATGAGGGGTAGGTGGGGGGTTGAGGGAGGTAGGTGGGGGTTGAGGGAGGTAGGTGGGGGTTTGAGGGAGGTAGGTGGGGTTGAGGGAGGTGGGTGGGGGTTGAGGGAGGTAGGGGGGGTTGGGGAGGTAGGTGGGGTTTGAGGTGGAGTGGAGGTTAGGTTAGGTTAGGGATAGATTACGTTTGGTTAAGTCAGTTTACGGTAGAATAAGACGAAGAGAAAGAAGGAGGAAGAGGAAAAGAAAGGAGGAAGAGGACGAGGAAGAACAGGAAAAGGAAGAGGAGGAAGAGGAAGAAGAAAGAGGAGGAAGAGGAAGAAGAAAGAGGAGGAAGAGGAAGAAGAAAGAGGAGGAAGAGGAAGAGCTATTGTGGTGCTGTACGAAGCTCAGGGTGTTATCAGTCGTCTTAATACCATTACTATTACGCACCTTAATCACCTTGTTGTCTTATCAGGCTCCACAATACTGGCATAAGTTATCATACACTTTACTGAACCCCTAACTCCGAACGCCGAACCCCGAACCCCTAACTCCGAACCCCGAGAGATTCAGATTCATGAACCCGAAGCATTAGACTGATACATTACTCTGTCCATAAATGCTGTACCTTAAATATCTGTTCTCTTAATATCTGCGTTTAAAATACCTGTGTATGTGTGTCTGCTTTTAAACACCTGTGATGTATTCATATATTGTAATTAACTCTTAGATGTATGGGCTTTAAACACCTGTGATATATTAAGCCTTCCTGATGTGTCTTAAGAAATATGTGTTTCAAATAACCTGTGTGTAATATGACCTGTGTTTTAAAGGTCCGTGTTAGATCACCAGGTCAGACGTATCTAGCAGGTCACCAGGTCAACAACGTGTGATATATCTCCAGGTCATGTACTGTATGAACCAGTGGCAGTTCAGCACTGTCATAAACGAGTGTCAGGTTAACGGAGTCGTGAGCGAGTGTCAGGTCAACAGTGTCAGGAATGAGTCAGATGAACAATGTCAGTATACAGTGTCAGCTTTAAATTGTCAGTTCAACAGTGTCAGACCAACAGTGTCATGAACTAGTGTCAGCTCAAGTGTCAGGTCAACATTGTCAGACCAACAGTGTCATGGACCAGTGCCAGATCAAGTGTCAGATCAACATTGTCAGACCAACAGTGTCATGAACTAGTGTCAGCTCAACAGTGTCAGATCAACATTGTCAGACCAGCAGTGTCATGGACCAGTGCCAGATCAACAGCGTCAGGTCAATAGAGTCGTTTGACAATAAACGCACGCCATCAAGTCTACCAATCAGAACACAGATCTTGGAACCATCACCCACGACTTCACCTGCCGCCACTCAGGTACTCCACCACTGCTAACAACAGTGTTCAGAGAGCGAGCTAGTTGACCCCTGACCTGACCTGACCTCCTGACAACAGCAGCCTTCAGATTATGGAGCTGTTTGACCCCCAAGGATGACCCCCATCCCCCCTCCCCTAGTCCCCCTCTCCCTCCACAAGCCCCCCTCCCTCCTTCAGATAGTTGACCCCTCCTCAAAGGTGACCCTCCCCCATCACCCCCTCTCCACCCCTTCCCTTCCCTCTCCTCCCAGGCCTGACCTCGAGTTCATGGGAGAGGGTCATCAACGTTGACCTTGTCGTTGACCTCCCGGGTGCCTGGATGACCTGTATGAGTGGAGGTGAGTTCTCATTATCATACCTTTCACCGTGACCTCCCTGGCACTCTTGACAGGTGTGTGTGTGTGTGTGTGTTGATGAGAGAAAGAGAGTGAGAGAGAGAGAGAAAAGATTGACACTAGACTTTTTGACTCTCTCTCTCTCATACATTATAATAACCAAATCCCAGAATGACAACAACTACCCAATTAAACCTTCTCTAATTACTAACTACCTTCTTGTACACCTGCAGACCTCACCTCCAAGACGATAAGTAAGACAAGTGATCATTTCCTCGCCTCCTTAACCACACTAAATACAAAGAGTGAATACGAAAACACAAGCGCATCACCTGAAGATTAGACACCCCGGCTTATTTCACCTGAAGATTGACCAACATAACGCTACCTGAAGTGGTTAGGTTAGGTTAGTGTGGTTAAGTTAGGTTAGCGTTAGTATTAGTGTAGTTAATCTTCAGGTGAAATAAACTGGGGTGTCTAATCCTCAAGTGGGGCAGAAAGGAAAGTTCGCCATAATGATTTCTGGTTGAGGACTAAAGCAATTTTCTGATCATTTGACTCAGAGGCAAATGTGGTTTAATTGGGCGGTGACCTTATGATGATTATGACCTCCTATTAGATGTGATAAGGTCGTGGTAGGGGGAGGGGGAGGGGACAGGTGAGGAGGGGGAGAAAGAGTAGGGGGGAGGTGGCTTAGATTAGGTTAGGGTTAGATTTGATTACGTTAAATTACATTATATTAAGTTAGGTTAGGTTAGGTTAGGTTAGGTTAGGGGCGGTGTAAGCTAGATTAGGTTAAGTTAGGTAAGATAATAATTAGGATAGGTTATGCCAAGTTAAACTAAACTAGGTTAGATTAGGTTAAGCTAGGGAATATGTAAGCTTGTTTAAGTTAAGTTAGGTTAGGTTAGGTTAGGGTTAGGTTAGGTTTAATGGAATAATGTCACAGGTTATATTACGTGGACTTACATCAGCCTCGGGCCAGGATGTGAAGTGTCGCCCCAAATTGAGTCGTGTGGCTGAAATTGTCACCTCTTGGGTAATGACGTCAGTTGGTACTAATGAAATTGTTACCACCTCTTGAATTAGCATCGTCGGATCACCTGAAGATTAGACACCCCTGCTTATTTCACCTCAAGATTTATCACCCTAAATGCTACCTTTGGGGTTAGGTTAGGTTAGGACTTTCCCCTTTCTCCTCATCTTTCTCTCCTCCCTCAATCAAAAGCCACCAACAAAAGTCGTGGTCATGGTTCGTTACACCACCACAGTCTCCCCTCTTCCTCACCACAACCTCTCCCTTCCCCTCCTTCACCACCATTACAATCCCCCCCCTTCTTCCTCTCCCCCACCACTACCATAACCTCCACCATTCTCACCCCCCATCACAACCACCAACACCCCCTACCCCCCACACTACCCCACACTACCCCCACTACCCCCTCACTACCCCACCACCACACCAGTTCCCTATAATTTACCCAAGGTATTTGTTCAGTACACAGCGACGCTCAGTTCCTTTCAATTACTTCACACGCCATTATGTGCCAGCCAGACCGACCAACACACACCATTGTTAAAGACGACGGCAGATATTTCCAGGTCCTAATACCCCCGTCTTGTCCAGAGAGAGAGAGACGCGCTAATTCCCCGTCTAGTTGTCTCTTACGGTTGATTACTTTCCACAGGTGTGAGGGGGTGGGCCGTAGCCTTCACCTCTACGACCCTTACTTCCTGTGGTCACGGTCTGAGTTCTCAAAATACCTATAAGTTAATCCCAAAAAGAATATTCCTAACCTAACCTAACCTAACCTAACCTAACCTAACCTAACCTAACCTTACCTAACCTTACCTTATCGAAGACGTCTTCAGCCATCGCCAGTATCCCGGAGCTGAAGATTTATGTCATTAACTTGAGGTAGAATACTAATTTAACGTAGGAACCTTTCAGAGTGTAGGGCCTCAGGTAAGCAGGTAAGCTCCAGGTGATCACTAAACTGTCACACACACCTGAGGAACCTTGTGTTGAGGAGACGTGTTCATGTACCGTGTTTCTGGCCCCGTGAGGCGTGGTGACTAATGGTTCAATATGGGATGATAATAATAATAATAATAATAATAATAATAATAATAATAGTATAAAAATAATTAAATCTTAAGTTACTTAAAACAACAGTAGAGGAGTTTTCATGTTTTAAATATTTATCCAGAATTATTTTTATAAAATTCGTTGATAAATAAAATTTCGATTTGATAAGTTATGCTTCCTACCTAATGTAGACGAAGCTCTTTAATAAATATAGAACTTCTTATAGGAGAATATAACGTAAAGGAACATAGATGCTTCTTAAAACTATAAACCTGTGGCAGCTTAAGGTTAGGTCAGTAAACCTTGCCTTAACAGATGGCGGCCACACACAGGTACCAACATCCCTTTAACCATTACAAGTATTAATATCCCAACTCATGAATGGAAGAGAGTCAAGAGAGGAAATATATAAGTTTTCTTAGTGATTATTCTAAGCCGTAGTTCTTCCCAGGTGAGTTGAAGCCTCAATTAACATAAGAATCACGCCTCGTGGTAATAAAGCAACTGAAGCCTAGGGGAAGCCTGCGAGTCAGGTATTATATTGTGATAATTGAAGCTTCATTGAACTTAGGAGTCGAGTAACTTATGTTTGTAATAGAATAATTGAAATAATCGAAGCGTCGATAAACATATGAGTTTATATCTCTCTTGTGTTATAATAAATGAAGCTTCGGTGATCTTACGAGTCGACCTAAGTCTCCTCTTATGGTCGCACAGTTGAAGCATCGACGAACATGTGAACCAGGTCTCGGACGTATGAATTGGCGGGGAAATTAGTATTCAGACTCGGTTGAAGAAAAAAAAATATTAAACACAATTTACTTCAGTTTACGCTCGAAGAAAACGGGAACTTAAAATGGGGAAACTTTAAGAAATATTGTCACATACAAACGTCCCAGTTGTGGTACGTTTCCTGACTCATCAAGGAGCAATTTAGACGTCAAGGGCGAATGAGCTGAGGTAAAGAGAGGTAGAGAGAGAGAGAGAGAGAGAGAGAGAGAGAGAGAGAGGTACTGTACTTCCGAGTGTTGTGTAAAGGGTGACAACGGGAGTGAGAGAAAAATAATATTGTAGTAACGGGATTGTGAGGAGTGTTGGCGGTTTTAATGGTCTAGGGTAGATAGCTACACCCGTAATACCCCACACACACCCACTCCATCAACACCCTTTCGCAAATATTTTAAGCTGTGGTTATGTCTGAAATTGGTCAAACATCCAGTAATAACTCTTCCTTTCCTCCAGTAAAAAATAATATCCCTTGAGCCTATTTTCCAGGTGTCGGCCACGTTACCTGTGGCTCAGTAGTAGGTGATGTATGAGAGAAGACTGTCATAGTGTTTCGTTTTTGTGTTCCTATGGTTCATCTTGGGTGAGGGGGGTAAGGGGGTGACCTAACCTAAATTAACCTAACCTACGTAAGCTAACCTGAGCTAAGCTAACCTAAGCTAACCTAAGCTAACCTAACCTAAGCTAAGCTAAGCTAACCTAAGCTAACCTAAGCTAACCTAAGCTAACCTAAGCTAACCTAAGCTAACCTAACCTAAGCTAAGCTAACCTAAGCTAAGCTAAGCTAACCTAAGCTAACCTAACATAGACAGTGAGAGACAGAGAGAGAGATAATACAATGGGTAGGAAATCGACCGAGAAAATGACAAGAGACACAGAAGGGTTATAAGGGCGGCTCCTCCGGCTTATATGGGCGGAGTGGGCGGCATTATCTTCCTGTCTGGGCGGGGTAGGTGGTATCCTCTTCCTATATGGGTGGTGTGGCCGGCTACCCTTTCCTGTGTGGGTGGTATGGGCGGCTCCCCTTCCTGTGTGGGCGGTATGGGCGGCTTCCCTTCCTGTGTGGGCGGGATGGGCGGCTCCTCCTGCTAGCTGAACTAACGACGAGGTGGTGACCTTTGACCGGGTCACACACACATTGCTTTCCTCAGCCACCTTCATACTGGAGTGGAATTTCTATAGTCTATAATTTGGCGTGGGCGGGGTGTGAGGGTGGGTGGGGTTGTTGTTAAGAGGGATGACAATTTTTTCCTTCATTCATTCATCTCTCTAACTTAGCAAAAGACACCAAAGTTTTTCTTCAATACAATATAGTATTAAATTATTATTATTATTATTATTATTATTATTATTATTATTATTATTATTATTATTATTATTATTATTATTATTATTATTATAAACTCAAGCTGTAAATATAAACACGTGTCATGAATATAAACACAGACACGTGACACAAATGTAAACACAGACACGTGACACAAATGTAAACAAAGACACGTGACACAAATGTAAACACAGACACGTGACACAAATGTAAACACAGACACGTGACACAAATGTAAACACAGACACGTGACACAAATGTAAACACAGACACGTGACACAAATGTAAACACAGGCAGCGTACGGCGGGTTACACATATCAGCTGACCTGGTATACCCTTCTCCTCCTCCTGACGCGGCTATAACCCTTACCTGACGGAGACATGAGGGTGGGTCTTCAGCCGTGACCTGCGTGTGGGTTAGATGTGAGGGGGGTAATATAGATGGTAATGAGAGATGAGGGATAATGACCCACATCCTGTTAAACTGACTAAAGCTTTCACAACTTATGGAGAGTACACGTCCAGTTCACCTCCCTGGTCTGTGTGTTAGTTTGTCACAAGGTTGTATGGGAGTTGTACCAAGGTTGTAGGTTTATTGGGCCCCTGGTACTAATAGACCCTAAATTAACGTAGATTAGCCCTATACATAGGGTTCAGGGCCCATGAGCACTAGGGGGCTAATCTGAACTAAGGATCTGACCCGCTCATCCACACCACTTCCCCATCACCGTTACCCACACTACCTCCCTCATCACCCTCACCTACTCCTCCCCCTCACCATCCCCCACTCTATACAACCCATGACCCAACAAAACCCCTGGCTTCTCGCTTCTCCACCTCTCCATATCCGGGGGAAAAAATCACCTCGACCACAAAAAAACAAAACACATATTTATTCATTTTTTGTCAGTGTTGCTGCTGGGTGACGCATGGTCCATCATTTGTCACCCCAGACGTCCTGACACACCATGTAAACGCCCCTTATTTCCTGCTGCCGGCGACGCTGAAGGTGAATAAACTATTTGCAGATGATTTCTTTTCAGGTCTTGTGTTCCATTACTGTTGTTTACCTACGTCATTGTGTTCTTATGTTCTTATAGAAGTTATAGACACCAGTCAGGATCCTCTAAAGGTATAATAAAAGGTTCAGATTATTCTCTTGTGGTTTCGGAATCTATAATAACTTTATTCATTTGTTTCTGATCAAGTTTTAAACGTTTATAAAAATTCATGATTCTCTTATGAGTATGATATTGGTTTCAGCATAGAAGTGAATGGTTTTGGAATCTATAACATGTTTAATATATATATACAGTACTGTACTTCCGGTAGAGTTAGAAAGGTTTATTAAAATTTACGATCCTCTGAAACTGTAACACAACACAAGTGGTTCTGATTCCATGATGGCGTTAGTCATCTGTTTCCGAGCCTGTGTTAAGGGTTTAGAAAAAGTCACGATCTTACAAAAACTAAAAAAAAAAGATCGATAGAAATGAACAAAAAATATAGATAAGATAAAAAGTGTGTGAGTGTGTGTGTGTGTGTGTGAGTGTGTGAATGTATGTGTGTGTGTGTTGACGTTGGTTTTGAACTGCTGTTAGTTATAGTTGGGATGGAATTCATACTTAACCTAACCTAACCCAACCCATTAAAGAGTCGTTAAAGACCAAACAAGCAATATGGCGGACCCTTCTTGATGATGACAATTCCTCCCAAGAAACATTATTTAATCTCCACATACAGAGAGCCAGGTGTCTTGCCTCTTACTATTAACAGGTGACATTAATTTAAAAGGTCGAGACTTCTCATGGGTGTGAACTAAACATAACCTAACCGTTGTGGAAATGTTTCACTAAATGTCAAATTACATCTTTCATCCAACATTAACCCTCGGTGTCTGATACGAGCCACAAGACCAGTTAATAATTGGCAATAAATGAATAAAAACGTCTATTACAACATAAAGGTTTTTTTTGGGTGGGTGTTCATGAATACACAGACCGCATCTCCCGCACGTTTGCCGCAGCTTCCCCCGTGGGGTGGCCGCAGCACAGGTGGGTGTGGGTGAGGGCGGGCGGACGCAGGTGGCAAGGCGGAACACCAGGGATGACCACGGGTGATGACTTATGTAAGAGCTGATGCCGGCGACGCCCTGGGGGAAAGGTCGACGGAGATGGTCACTGGCACACTACCCCGGGAGGAGGAGGGGCAGGAGAGGAAGAGGGAGGAGAAGGGGGAGGAGAGGAAGAGGGAGGAGAAGAAGAGAAAGAGAGAGGAGGGAGGAGAAGAAGAGGGAGGAGAAGGGGAGGAGAGGAAGATGGAGGAGAAGGTGAGGAGAGGAAGAGGAGGAGAAGAAGAGAAAGAGAGAGGAGGGAGGAGAAGGGGGAGGAGAGGAAGAGGGAGGAGAAGAAGAGAAAGAGAGAGGAGGGAGGAGAAGAAGAGGAGGAGAGAGGGGAAGAAGAGAAAGAGGAAGGAGGGAGGATAAAGAGGGAGGAGAGAGACGAAGGAGAAAAACAGAATGTGGAGAAGATGAAGAAGATAAGATAAGACAACACTAAATCCTTATCTGTTTAATTATCTTAAGTAATTATCTGTAGTTATTATTCTCACCTTAACTCTTAGTACTAATTATTTTTCTACGGTAATTATTTAATTTATTTTATATTATAATTTTATAATTTGTTATTATTTTTTATTTATATTTTTATTTATTTATTTATTTTTATTTGAGGGGAAGAAGAGAAAGAGGAAGGAGGGAGGATAAAGAGGGAGGAGAGAGACGAAGGAGAAAAACAGAATGTGGAGAAGATGAAGAAGATAAGATAAGACAACACTAAATCCTTATCTGTTTAATTATCTTAAGTAATTATCTGTAGTTATTATTCTCACCTTAACTCTTAGTACTAATTATTTTTCTACGGTAATTATTTAATTTATTTTATATTATAATTTTATAATTTGTTATTATTTTTTATTTATATTTTTATTTATTTATTTATTTTTATTTGTTTGTTTGTTTGTTTGTTTTGGTTTCATTTGTTTATTTGTTTGTTTGTTGTTAATCGAGACGTTAAGTGATCAGTTATGTGACGCAGTGTGTAGTTGGTGATGATTTAGTTCTCGTGAGGCGGTGCTGACTTGATCACCACCATGGCCACGCCCACCTCCTGGCCACGCCCCCCACCTAACCATGCCCACCTCCTGGTCACTCCCACCTCCTGGCCACGCCCCCCACCTAACCATGCCCACCTCCTGGTCACGCCCACCTCCTGGGCCAGCCTCCACTGTCACGCAATTCTGGCCACGCCCACCTCCTGGTCACGCCCACCTCCTGGTCACGCCCACCTCCTGCCACGCCCACCTCCTGTCACGCTGGCCACGCCCACCTCCTGCCACGCCCCACCTGGTCCCACCCACCACTAAATACTGGTCAGAATCAAATCTAAATCTACAAACCAACCCAATCCTAACTCACCCATTCACCTCTCACATGGGCCAGCGGTCCAGTGGTACAACTTCTACACCACCACCAGAAACATCCCTCAAACCACTGGTCCAGGATGGCCGTTGCCACACCTCCAAAGGTCCTCCTCTCCTTCCCCTTCCCCACTAATCCTTCCTTCCTCCCTCCCCGCCATCCTTCCCTCTCCCACATCCTTCCTCCCTCTCTCCCGCCATCCTCCCTCCTCCCGCCCGCCATCTCTCCTCCTCTCCCATATCCCTCCTTATCTTATCCCTTCCTCCTCCCTTATCCTCTAATCCTCCCTCCCTTATCCCTCCTCCTCCCCCTGTCTCCACAGACCAATATAAACCCATTTTGGCTTAATAAATGTCAGCAGGCCTTCCGTGCGGGCGGGGAAGACTGACCACCGCTGCTACGCCCGTGGTCACCTGGCTGGGGTAGCGGGTGGGGGGTGGGGGGGGGGACTGGTTTAATTAGCCCTCTCACCTGCGTTATGGTCATACAACAATATTAAGGTATGTTTTATTAATTGGTGATGATTACCTGTCCAGGATGTTTTATTCGTCTGTCTGTCTGTCTGTCTGTCTGTCTGAGTAAATTTAAATATTACGTGATTTTTATTTGGAATTAAGTAAAAAAATCATCTTATCTCCCAGTGATTATGAGCTAAGAGAAATAAAGAGAGAGAGAGAGAGAGAGAGAGAGAGAGAGAGAGAGAGAGAGAGCAGGTAGGACAGGTGAGGTGACCCAGGTTATTGTCACCTACATAATACAGCAGCACCTTTCTTCTTCTCCTCTTCCTCTCTCCTCTTCCTCTCCCCTCCTCCTCCTCCCTCCTCCTCTCCCCTCCTGCTCCTCCTCTCCCCTCTTCCTCTCCCCCTCCTCCTCCATGCACGAGGCTCCTTCACACGCCTTTAATTCAGTTTAAATACCAATATAATTAAGTGATGAGGTTTAAGGCGGCTTGAGGCGACCACTGTGGAGGCCCAGACGATGGTGGTAATTGTTGTAGATGTGGTGACGATGGTGGTAGGTGATGATGGTGGCAGGTGATGGTGGTGGTAGGTGATGATGGTGGTAGGTGATGGTGGTGGTAGGTGATGATGGTGGTAGGTGATGGTGATGGTGGTAGATGGGGTGGTGGCTGTAGTGGCTCTCTCACACACACACACACACACACACACACACACACACACACACACACACTGAAATATTCAAGTAAGTCTGAACGTCGTCCATTTTTTTCTCTGAGGAGTTTTTGACATGTTTCTGATAATTATGTGTGTGTGTGTGTGTGTGTGTGTGTGTGTGTGTGTGTGTGTGTGTGTGTGTGTGTGTAAAATTAAAGTGTGTACGTAAATCTTATAGCAATATATTAACTCATCCAATCAGAGTTACCACCACACTACTTGATCTCTGAACAGTGAGGTCCTAGCCCCTGGTCAGGTGTGTACAGGTGAGTTTTGGTCAGGTGTGTACAGGTGAGTTTTGGTCAGGTGTGTACATAAGTTAAGTCTAAACTCCGCACTATAAAACATTCAGCCAAGAACAAGCATTACAATAGACGCTGTTCTCCTTGTCACTCAGTTGTAATGACTCTAAACAACAACGCCAGACGCACCTTCGCCAGACAATCTTTTATTTATATACGAGTTTGATAAATGACTCCATAAATCATCACCTATCATTACATAAAAAATGATCCATCTTCTTCGCTACTGGCAACTTTACGTGACTATACACAAGACAATAACAAGTGTAATGCCACCTGGCCCCACCTGGCCCCACCTGGCCCCACCTGGCCCCACCTGGCCCCACCTGGCCCCACCTGACCCCCACCTGGCCCCACCTGGCCCCACCTGGCCCCCACCCTGGCCCCACCTGGCCCCCACCTGGCCCCACCTGGCCCCCACCTGGCCCCCACCTGGCCCCACCAGGCCCACCTACAGCCCCACCTGGCCCCCACCTGGCCCACCTGGCCCCACCTGGCCCCCCCACCTGGCCCCACCTATTTACCTGGCCCCACCTGGCCCCACCTGGCCCCACCTGGCCCCACCTGGCCCCACCTGCATCATCACTCAGGGCAAATGGCGTCCTATTCCACCCTCGAGAAAAATACTTCCAGAAAGGTTAACTGTCCACCTCTAATATTAGCATAGTGAAGACCAGAAGGCGAGGGAAGGGGTGGGTGAGGTGGGCTGAGGTTGGCTGAGGTGGGTTGGGGTGGGTTAGCCATGCATGAGGCGCCAGTGTCCAGCGGGGCCGACTCATGGTATATTGAGCAGCAGTAAAGTGATCGCCCGCCTCGCACATGTTGCCGACGGCATAACTGATAAGAGAGACAGCCGGTGGTCCTCCAGGGGCTGTAGCGGGCACTTGTGATTACGAGTGTATGAGGTGAGAGTGTCCTGCCAGGTGAGGAGTGAGTGAGGTGTGTTGAGGTGTGTGGTGTGGTGATGTGTGGTGATGTGTGGTGTGGTGATGTGTGGTGAGGTGTGGTGATGTGTGGTGTGGTGATGTGTGGTGTGGTGATGTGTGGTGTGGTGATGTGTGGTGTGGTGTGGTGATGTGTGGTGTGGTGATGGGCGGTGATGTGTGGTGTGGTGATGGGCGGTGTGGTATTTAATAAATATAAGGAGAAAGTTTAAGAGGTTCATGGAAGTGGCTGACCCCCCTCCCCACCACCACACACACCTGACCCCCACTACACACACGCCTAACCCCCATCGTGACTACCCGCTGATTTTTAATTGATAATATATTAACGAGGGAGTTACGCCCAATCCCTCACGGCCATTACCGCCACTTGTAGGGATTTATCGTAGGAGCTGAGACTATTGCTGGGACAGTGTGGGGTGGCTGGGAACTGCTAGGAACTTGTTACTTGGAAATTCTAGTATTATTTTTTGTTGTCTTCCCCACCATGGTTCATGTTCCAGGAAATAGTGTAGTGGAAATATCTGGTGACACTTGAGACTCACCTTGTGTGTGTAATTAACCAGTGTTACCTGCACTGTGTGGAGTGTTACCTGTAGTGTGTGGAGGAAAGAAGAAGGAGGGAGGGACGGAGAGAAGGAGGGGGGGGGAGGCTAAATGGACAAAGTTGGGAAATTACCAATACTATGTTCACTGGGGACAGCAAATGGTGATTTTATTTAACAGTACAGACTTCCCAAACCTGACTTTAAACAGTATAACAGAACTAACCTAGAATTCGTTAGGTTAGGTTAGGATAGGTTAGGGTCGATTAGATTCAGATTAAGATTAGTTGGTTCGTATCTTCTAAAAATATTAGTTTAGCAGTCGTGTTCGTGGTTCCCCCACCAACATGGTAAATCTCGTCAATGGGGGGGGGGGGATGTGCATGGGCTTATTGTTAGTTACAACAGCTGCCGCCGGGGGTCAGGCAGGTCATGGTAGGTGCCGGATGTTGGCGGGAAGGTCGTCACGGAATAAACGTGATAGGGAGTATCGTTTCTTAGTTAGTATTACTCCCGACAGTGTCAACAACGGGACTTCCTACCTGAGCTGGTGACCCAACCTGAGTTTTTCATAAGTAAAGGTTACGAGATTTTCAGATTTTGCTATTGAACATTAATCTACCTCATCCTAACTTAACCAAAGCCAATGTAACCAAACCTAACTTAAATTAATGTAATCTAACCTATCCCAAGCTAACCCACTCTAACCTTAACTAATCTAACTTACCAAATTTAACCTAACTTAACCTAACTTAACACCCCCTCAGAAAACGTTCGGTTGCCTGATCTGCAAATAAAAATTTAAATCTCCAGGTCAATCCACTTAAATTTCTTTTTCAGGACACTACACACACATTACACACACACACACACACACACACTACACAATGTAATACCTGGCTACAATAATACCACACACACACACACACACACACACACACACACACACACCTGACATTTAATAAAACTAATCCACCATTTCCCGTGTCTGGTTTTGGTGACATTTACGCTATTGTAAAGTTAACAATAAAACCAAAATGAAAAGCTTTCTCACTTAACACCTGGAAGGATGAAAATTTAGTTCGACCTTATGATGAGAAGTGACATTTTGTTTTGTCTTTTAACTTGAACTACAAAGAGTGGAGTAGTGTACACGTTAAATAATGGGGGAGATGGGGGTGAGAGAAAGAGGGGGGGAGAGGGGAGACAAGTGAGGGGGAGAGGGGAGAGAAGTGAGGGGGAGATAATGGAGGTTAAAGTTTTATTATGTTTTGAGGACCTTTAGTCTCTCTCTCTCTCTCTCTCTCTTATCCCTTTTTAACAGTTATTTATTCTTAGGAGAGAGAGAGAGAGAGAGAGAGAGAGAGAGAGAGAGAGAGAGACAATTAAGATTTTTTGGACTCGTGCGATTTTAAATTTACACAGCACGTCCACGGGTAAGACAAAGAAAGACACTATATTGACCCGAAGCTTCTACAAAACACACACACACACACACACACTTGGTTGGACAAATAACGGTGAAATTCTTATATACTGTAATGGACAATTAGCCTCTATCGCCATCTCTTGTTCCCTCTTAAGTCATCAATTCCCTCCGCTAGACTCAACCCGACTGACACCTTGCCGAACATGACACCTAATTAGGACCTCAACAATACCTGTATCTTTTTCCCTCTCCGCCTCTACTCTCCACAAAACCTTTTATTGACACTATAAATATCAACTCCATATTTCTCCTCAATGAAACTCACAAAAGTTCTTAATGATATAAAAACGATAATGAATTTTGATATTTTTGTGCAGGTAATTTTTCTCACCTGTGTAATTACCGAGTATTGTTATCAGTAGAGGGTACGTTAACGAGGTCCAGGTATTTTTACACCTTGTCTTAATTGGGATGGGTTTAAGGGATCAACTGAAGATTAGGCACCCCAGTTTATTTTCTTCACCTGAGGTAAGCGGCGTGATGGAGAGAAAGGACTTCTATGGACGTGTATGTGTGGGTAATTAATGAGGTGTGTTTGCATGTGTGGGAGTGTACAGGTGTATGGAAGTAAGTATGGTGAGTTGCGTGGGCGTATAAAGTCGTATGGTGGTGGATTATGGGCGTGTATAGTTGTACGGTAGCGTGTGTGGGCGTGGCTCCTGACCGCGCCCGTCTGTCTCTGATTCGGGACCAGCGCCCACACAATTCTTTAATCTTTAAAATGTAATTTGTAGTGAGTGGCCAGTGTCCAGGGCGAGGGGGGGGGGAGGAAGAGTGGGGGGGAGGCCGGATGTGAGAGAGAAGGGGAGATATATAGGAGATGAGAGGAGGGATAGTGTGTGTGTGTAAGAGAAAGAGAGAGAGAAGTACACACACACACACACACACACACAACTAGACACACACACACATACATTAATCCATACAAAACATATTTTTTAATAACTCAAGAAAATACCAAAAGAAAATCTGAATCGTCAAAAAAAATCGGCGAAAATCATTAAAAATCGATACATATATTGATGGAAAATCTGGTGGTGTATAACTCAGGCCAGCAGGAGACCCGACAGGTAGATAACACTTATTTAATATTCATGAAACATCATTTATTAATAACACTGAGAAGCTTACAATATACTGGTGATTTATTTGTCCAGGGGAAATATATTAAATCTTCATAGGCTATAGTTTTACCCCCTCCCCCCTGTCCCCCCTGCACCTCTCCCCCTACCATCCTTCCACCCCCCACCCCTCCCCCCCACCCCTCCCCCAACATACACAGAGGTTTCAAATCATTTTTCGTGTACGGTCCATCAGGTTAGGTTAGGGTTGGTGCCAACCGGGATACCTAATACTAAGACACACACACACACACACACACACACACACACACACACACACACACACACACACACACACACACACACACACGAATTGTACCCGACGAAAGCATCAAGAAATCCTCGGCAATGCTGAACTGCAAAAGTGGTGCCAGAGTTAGCAGGCAGAGGAGAGAGAGGAGAGAGTGGCGAGGGGGGAGTGCAAGAGAGGAGGGACAAGGGAGAGACACACGAGATTGTCCCTACCATCAGCCTGAGAGATAACATTGATCGCTGCTGCCCCGTGGTCTCTTGCCCTCGGATATCAGGTAATCCTCGCCTCCAAGTGGGCTGTCGGGAGGAGGGGAGAGGGAGGTAAGGGACATTGGTATAGCACCCTCTTTCCCTCCCTCCTCTCTTCCCAGACGTCCCCTTCCTCCCCTTTCTCCTCCCTCCCTTCCCTCCAAATTTCCATTCTTTTCCCTTCTCTTTCTCCTTTCTCTTCCTCTTCACCGTCGCCTTTCCTCCACCCTCTTTCCCTTCCACCCTTCCTCCTTCTTCCTCGGCATAATCTTCCTCCCCCACCTCGATGCCACCATAATCTAGATAGCAAGATACCCGCCAGATAACATCAGGTTGCGGGGTGTGGTGTGTCCTGGGGGCTGACACGGGCCGTGATGATAGGTGGCGAGAGGTGAGGCGTGTACTTACCTGAGGCCGGCGTGTACTTCACCTCCTTACCGTGTACCGCTGCGTTCACCTCCACCCCACGGGCCCTGCATGCCAGTAGTTCACACTTCCTCTACCACCATCTTCACCACGATCATCTTTTCTACTAGCACCATCACTATTACCCCCCACCTCTACCACCATCACTATTACCACCCCTACCACTAATAACCTAACCTAACCATACCATTTAACTAAGATGGTAAAAATCGCATAAAACAGAAGAACGTCCCAGTAGGATCACCCCCCCCCCTCCCCTTCACTCTCTCTCAGACCGGACTAAATTATAGAGAAATAATGTTCCTCATCTCAACTCCTCTATATACCCGAAATATTCTTACGAGTTTCAGATGATTTCTCAAACCTGGTGAGAAATTGTGTCTTAATGGCAACATGTAGTGAGAAATATCAAGAGGTAAACATGATGATAATATGAACTGTGTGTTAATAATCTCCAGGTGTTCATGACTAAGGTTAATTAACTTTAAGGTACATTAATTACTCAGGTGTAGTTTATGGAGTCACCTGTACGATGCCATAAGTACGGTACGTGGATATGACTGTACTTGTACTTTATACCTGAATATTTCACTTTTGGATTAGTTTATACAACATGGATATTTGACCATTAAAATTATCACCCTCGATGGATTAATTGGTTAGGATTAAACCCAGCCCAACCCAGCCCAACCCAACCCAGCTCCACCCAACCCAGCCCAACCTAACCCAACCTAACCCGACCCGATTCGATCCGATCTCGACCTCCGACCCTATCCGACCCGGACCCGACCTGACCCGACCCAACCCAACCCAACCCAACCCAATCAACCTAACCCAACCCGACCTGACCCGACCCGACCCACCTGACCTAACCCAACCCCAACCCAACCCAGCCCAGCCCAATCCCAACCCAACCCACCCAACCCAACCCAACCTAACCTAACCCAACCTGGGACCTAACCCAGCCCAGCCTAGCCCAACCCAGCCCAGCCCAACCCAGCCCAACCCAGCCTGTAGCCCAACCCAACCCAACCCAAACCCAACCCAACCCAACCCAACCCAACCCAACCCAATCCCAACCCAACCCAACCCAACCCAACTCCAACCCAGCTTACCCTCGTGGTGTGTACAGATACTAAAAGACCATGTTGTTACACTCCAGCTGGGCAGAGGGCACCTTCGGGGTGTAATTTTTGGGGAAGGCTGTAGACACCCGTGCGTAGTGAGCTCTCTGAATACCTGATTGTGCAGGTACAGGTGTGTGTGTGTGTGTGTGTGTGTGTGTGTGTGTGTGTGTGTGTGTGTGTGTGTGTGTGTGTGTGTCCTAGTTATTCATTTATATATGCATTCATTATTTATTTATTTATTCATTTATTTATTTCTATATTTATCTAGTCATTAGTGTGTGTGTGTGTGTGTGCGTGTGTTTGTGTGTGAGGAACGCTGTGGACGGCAGGTTCTGGCCTCCAGTAACACGGTCGGCAGGTTTATAGCCAGTGAGAAGATAATACGTATTAGAAGCGTGTAATTTGGTTGCGTCGAGGACCTCCCAGCTGGTGTGGTGTGGTACACACACACACACACACACACACACACACACACACACACACACACACACGTAAATAATGTTAGAAAAATTGAACTGTATTAAACTATGCAAATACAAGATAATTGTAATAATAAAGCCTGCCAAGTGACCAACTGAGTTTCTTCTTCTTCTTCTTCTTCTTCTTCTTCTTCTTCATTCGTTAAATCTCTAAATTCATACAACCATCTAAGTGTGTGTGTGTGTGTGTGTGTGTGTGTGTGTGTGTGTGTGTGTGTGTGTGTGTGTGTGTGTGTGTGTGAACGACCATTAGCGCCAACCCCTTAATCACGGTAACGAGAGCCGGAACTAACACACAGACCACAACAAAAATCCGGTTTAATTGATGGATGATATAGTAAACCATGGGTCTATCTCTCCTGCTGCATCATCATCATCATCATCATCATCATCATCATCATCATCATCATTCCCCTTCCACCACCACCACTCCCTCATCCCCCTCCCCCCTCACCACCCCCTCACACCTACCATCACCCCTCAGTCCTCACCCCCAACACAGGTAACTAGACGATCATGAACTCCAGAATATCAATAAATTTCTCCTTGATGCGCATACCTTCCACTCCTCAGTAATTAGAAAGCGGACAGCGGTGAAACCTGCTTTTTTTAAGAGGCCGCCCTCCGTTTTGCGTGTTCCTTCCTCTTCCTACCTTCCTCATTCTTCATTCTACCTACCTACTCCTCCTTTCCTCCTACTTATCTTCTCCTCCTTCCTACCATCTTCTCCTGCCTATTTCTCCTTTCTTCCTACTCATCTTTCCTATTTTTTTGCTCTCGTTTACTTCTCCCGTTACGGTAATTTGTGACCCCGGGTACGATCCCCAGATTACGTGCGAGCGTGATTTTTGTCGTTACGTCGAGGTGCGATAATTTACCACCTCCAGTACATTGACTTATTCTGGTCAGTACGATAACTTTACTTCTACGTACGATAGTTAAGTATGATAATTTGGCCCCACAGGGTACGATGATAATGATAAATACGATAGCTTAATTCCTCAGGTACGATAACATTATGGTGAGTACGATATCTTAACCCTCTAACCTCCTCTAACCTAACCTAACTAGACAGCATACTGGACATAAGAACTTAACGCGCAAGAAGAGAGGGTAAAGAGGAGACGAGAAGAGGAGGAAGAGAGGGTAAAGAGGAGAACAGATAAGAAGGAAGGAGGAAGGGTGCTGGGGTGCATCTGCTAGGTGGGGCCTCATAATACCTTAACCACTCAAGACTTTTTTTTTTTTACTTTTTGCTATTATTATTTTTTATTGATTTTTAATATACACCGTCAGCTCGATGCGTAGTTTACCTGCTCTCGTATCTCCTCTCTTTAGATCATCATCACTACACACAAAAAAAAACTTTAAATTTCTCTCAAGATTAAATTTTACTCGAGGGGAAAAAATATGGTCCATTTTTTTTGTAAGGTTTCGATATTTTATTAATTAGTGAGAGTTTTTGTGTTGTTGTTGTTGTTTTTGTGTTGATGTTGTTGTTGTTGTGTTTTTGTTGTTGGTTTTTGATCAGGTGATTTTTATTATACAGGTGTGATGGTGACCCTAAGCTAACCTAACCTACAGTACACAAGACGAAGAAATAATCTATCACCAACCACAATAACCACACACACACACACACACACACACACACACACACACACACACACACACACCCACACACACACATTCCCAAGAGTAAATCCAACATCAAAACCTAAAATAAAATTGTTTAAAAATGAAAAAAACAAAATAGCTCAACATAGTCATTATAATTTATGAGACAAGTATTGGTAATTTAGCTTAAAAGAGAGTAGCTTTTTACCCTGATGCTGTGACTCAGGTGAGGGTGATGTGTGTTGGAGCCGAGTCTTAGAGCAATACCTGTCCAGTGAAACCTCTATATAACGGACTTGTCTCTCCATATAATCCGTTAGATGGGGAGGGTTTCACATCTAATAGACCCTTGATATAACGGATTTTCGTCTAATATAGTCCGTTAAATATTAGTTTTACTGTGTCTGACTTCTTGGTGAGACTGTCTTAACTTAGAGGCAATGTATTATGGTCTAGGCCAGTTTTTACTAACGGACTCTATATGTATCACGTACACTGTAGCAACGGACAGTATTATTATTATTATTATTATTATTATTATTATTATGATTATTATTATTATTATTATTATTATTTGAAGAAAACAACCCGAACCCAACCTACGCTATCACTCAATAGGTTTGTATCCCCTAACAAAACAAATACATTTTATACGCTCTTCCGTTCGTGGTACTTTTAGAACACTGGCCATTACGCCCACCTTACCCCTCCCATACCCCAAGGCTTGTCCACCCTCCTCAGACAGACAGACAGACACCCATGTTAACAAGGCGAACTATCATCTCCATCACCCCAGATTGCAGTAATTGGCTTCAGTTTTCTGTACGAGGGATGCAGTTTACCGTTGTTTATATACCTGTACTGTCTATATACATACTGAATCAACATCAGCGTATGACAGTTTGATTGAATCTCTCTCTCTCTCTCTCTCTCTCTCTCTCTCTCTCTCTCAAGCCAGCCATCTGCCCGTCCACCCGCCAGTCCGTCCGTCCGTCTATCTGTCACTCTAGGCTGAACATTACTGGAGACTCCTAAGTGGTGGTGGTGCCGGCAACACAAGGACAACCACTCCTAGAGGCACGTAAATTATTGCCTTAGTTAATTCTTGTATATAGTCTGTTTATTATCTGTTTTCCTCTTCTTCTTATACTCCTTCTTCTTCTTCTATCCTTACCTAACCTATCCTAACCTAACTAACCTAACCTAACCCAGCCTCCTCCCTTCCTCTTCTCTTCTCTCCTCTCTCCCTACCACCCTAAATCCCCTTACCCCTACCCTCCCTTCTCTCCTATTTCCTCTCCCCCTCTCCCCACCTCTCCCCCCTCCTCCCCCTCCCCTCCCCCCTCCTCCCCCTCTCCACCTCTCCTCCCCCCTCTCCCCTCTCCCCCTCTCCCCCTCTCCCCTCCCCCCCTCTCCCACACTCTCCCCCCCTCCCCCTCTCCCCCCTCTCCCCCCTCTCCCCCCTCCCCTCTCATGGGTTAACCTACAGTACACTGCTGGTTATTTGTCTCTCGACCTTTTCCCTGTTATTGTCCCCCAGCTGACTGTCATGTCCCCGCTGTCATGTCCCCGCTGTCATGTTCCTGTTGTCATTTCCCCGCTGTCATGAAACCCACTTTCATGTCCCTGCTGTTATGTCTCTGTTGTCATGTCCACGAAGCTGTCACTGTTGATGTACCATGTGTCCTGTGAAAGCCTCTGAGTCGCGTTGCTAACCTAACCTAACCTAACCTAACCTAACCTAACCTAGGGCAGTATTCGATATGGTTAGTTTATGTTTAATAAGGGAGACTCAGGGAGGAGGGTAGGTGTCGAGCGCAGCAGACACAATGGTACACCCCCGACATGATGATAGCGCTCCTCCACCTCCTCCTCCTCCTCATGACAGGTCCTCTGCGGGCATCTACCATCCAGGATATACATCTTCCAGCTGTCAGCCGCCTCGCCTCACTGTGTGCTAGAATCTCATGTCATTTACAAGTCAAATTTTCACCGTCAGATAATTTCCACAGCCAGTTTTAACCCCGAGCGTCCACACCTGATGGGGCCTTAATGGCTGGCCGAGGAGAGGAGTGTCTTCTGAACCAGAGCAGTTTACCCCAGGATGATATAATGCGTGTAGGGTGGTGAGTGGTGGTGAGTTGTGAGTGGTGGTGAGAGGTGGTGAGTTGTGAGTGGTGGTGAGTTGTGAGTGGTGGTGAGTGGTGGGTGGTGGTGAGTGGTGGTGAGTTGTGAGTGGTGGTGAGAGGTGGTGAGTTGTGAGTGGTGGTGAGTTGTGAGTGGTGGTGAGTGGTGGGTGGTGGTGAGTGGTGGTGAGTGGTGTGGGGTGGTGAGTGGTGGTGAGGTGAACGAGTGATGAGTGGTGGTGAGTTGTAGTGGTGGTGAGTTGTGAGTGGTGGTGAGGAGGTGGTGAGTTGTGAGTGGTGGTGAGTTGTGAGTGGTGGTGAGAGGTGGTGAGTTGTGGTGGTGGTGAGTTGTGAGCGGTGATGAGTGGTGAGTTGTGAGGTGGTGATGAGTGGTGGTGGGTTGTGAGTGGTGGTGAGTTGTGAGGTGGTGGTGGTGGTGGTGGGTTGTGGTGGTGGTGAGTTGTGAGTGGTGGTGGGTTGGAGTGGTGGTGGTGGTGGTGAGTTGGAGTGGTGGTGAGTTGGTGGTGGTGAGTGGTGAAATTTGAGTTGTAGTGGTGATGGTGGTGGTGAGTTGTAGTGGTGGTGAGTTGCTGGTGGTGGTGAGTGGTGGTGAGTTGTGAGTGGTGGTGGTGGTGGTGAGTGGTGGTGAGTTGTGAGTGGTGATGGTGGTGGTGAGTTGTGGTGGTGGTGAGTTGTGAGTGGTGGTGAGTTGTGAGTGGTGGTGAGTGGTGGTGAGTTGAGTGGTGGTGAGTTGTGAGTGGTGGTGAGTTGTGGTGGTGGTGAGTTGTAGTGGTGGTGAGTGGTGGTGAGAGGTGGTGAGTTGTGAGTGGTGGTGAGTGGTGGTGAGAGGTGAGGTGGAGTGGTGTGGGGTGTGGTGAGTGGTGTGGGGTGGTGGTGAGTGGTGGTGGTGTGGGGTGGTGGTGAGTGGTGATGAGTTGTGAGTGAGGTGGTGAGTGGTGGTGGTGGTGGTGAGTTGTGAGAGGTGGTGTGGGGTGGTGAGTGGTGGTGAGTGGTGGCGAGAGGTGGTGAGTGGTGTGGGGTGGTGAGTGGTGGTGAGTGGTGTGGGGTGGTGAGTGGCGGTGAGTGGTGATGAGTGGTGTGTGGACCGTCCCTGCCGCACCACACACTGTACGCGAGAGGGAGAAACACAACATACAGTTAAACTTTCATATAACGGATTTGTCTCTCTATATAACGGACTTGTCTCTCCATATAACGGAATTTTCGCTCCATATAACGGATTTCTCTCTCCATATAACGGACTTCTCTCTATAACGGATTTCTCTCTCCATATAACGGACTTCTCTCTATAACGGATTTCTCTCCATATAACGGATTTGTCTCTCTATATAACGGACTTTAATCTCTATATAGTTCATTTGATGGAGGTTTCATATTTAATGGATTCTTTATACAAGTGTTGTTTGTGGTTTAACACTTTATTTACCCAGTCCGTGTATACTGAGACTCGACCTTAAACAAATACGTTCACTTGTCAAGGTAATGACTAGCTTAGATAAATTGTATTTTTTACCTAAATGTTGAACACGGTGTTGGTAAGGTAGGCTCCTGGTGTTGTGAGGCAAGAGACGATAATAATAAGTTTAGCGCCGAGAGAATGGTTAATATTTACATGTGATGGAGCATAAAAACATTAGTACCAGAGTGGTGACGCAGAGGTGTTACTCTCTCATTATGGTCACAATCAACTTTTTCCTCCGCCAGGTATGAACATTTATATGCAGTGTGTGTTCAGCTGTGATGGCGGGCGGATGTTGTTGTATAATTAACGTCACAACGCCGCCCTGGCAGCTGGATAATGTGGGCTAGTTGCGGTGACCACCAGCGGTCAGTGTTGGTGAGTTGCGGTGACGGCCGTCGGTCATGGAAGATGATAAATGGATGAAAGTGGGGCGGAGAGTTGCACCATTAATATGGCTACGACGATCTCTCCTACAAGCAACGCTCCGCCATAATTGTGTGTGGGAGCCAGCGGCTACTAAAACATACATTTAGAATTATGATTTAAGATCCAGCTCGCCTGGCAAGCGTAGTGTGTTAAAAGAAGAAAACTGATGACGCATGTTAACAGAAGAAGTCTTGAAAATAGAATAACAACTTAGCGTACGATTTATAGTTTCATAAATAAGAAACTTTGTGATTTTGAATATATAAATAAATACACAAACTGTTGCATTTTATAGACATGATAATTATATTTTCCAACAGACGGAATATTTTTCAGTGGTGTGGTTCACAAGATATGGCGTCAGTGTCTTGTAGAGAACATGGTGGGTGGTGCCACTAGGAATTTAATAGTAGGTCACCGCTAGTAGGTCACCGCTAGTAGGTCACCGCAGTGTTATATATGTTGTCTTAACTTAATTCTCAAACTGCCTGGAATATTAAGCACCAACCGCTAGTACTAATACACACAGCGATGATTCGTGCTATTCTGGTGACCCCATGATTTTAATACGGGTTATCAGTTTATAGACAGACGTAAAGACAGACAGAGATACGTAGGCAAAAGAACAGAAGTTAGTGGCTGTGACGACGTTAACAGCAGGAGTTGGCAGTGACTATATCAAGAACAACAGCAGTGACATCATTAACAGCAAGAAGACGTCAGCAACAACAGCAGTGACATCATTAACAGCAAGAAGACGTCAGCAACAACAGCAGAAGAAACTTAAATTATAATGACAACAAGAACAGCGGCAGGAGTAGCAGCAGTAACTTACAGCACAAATTACCAGTGACAGCAGAATGAACAGCGGCAACGACAACACCACTAAGAGAAGCTCGCCCTGCCATCATCTCGGCCTAGGCTGACACGAGTCGCCTCTGGCTGACCCGGAGCGATAACGAGGTCAGGAGCATTAGCCCTAAGAATACCTAGACCTGTAGGAACCTAACCTAACCTAACCTATCCTATAATCGACCTAAACTTATCCCAACCACACCTAACCAAACCAATCCTTAATCTACCTTGACTTAACCTACTCCGCCTATTCTAGCTTAAGGGCGCCTCTGGTCAAGACTTGGCGCCCCGGTCACTACTCCACAGCCTCGTCAGGCAGTAATTTGTGATGGGCGGGTATATCTGTCACATGCCCAGGTATTTACGTAGTGGTGGTGGGGCAGGCAGGTAGGTGGTAGGGTAGATGGCTGGGCTTGGGTAGGCATGCAGGTGATAGTGGTGGAATGAGGTGGCATGTGGTTGGGATGGGGTGGTATGTGGTTGGGATGGGGTGGTATGTGGTTGGGATGGGGTGGTGGAGTGAGGCCGTAGGTGGTGAGAGGGGAGGTTGATGGTGGGGTGGAGAGGTTGATGGTGGGGTTGGATGATAGCCCCAGGAACGATCTCCGGTACAGGTCACCTATCCAGTACTGTACTCCCACAAGGCCTTGCACCTAGCGGTCTCCCTCTCTGTTTTTAGATCCAGTCAGTTGTTTGAATACAGAACACAATTGACAAACTGACACACTCACTGACTAACTGACACACTGGCTAACAGACCCACTAACCGACACACTCACTGACTAACTGACACACTGGCTAACAGACTCACTAACCGACACACTCACTGACTAACTGACACACTGGCTAACAGACTCACTAACTGACACACTCACTGACTAACTGACGCACTGGCTAACAGACCCACTAACTGACACATTCACTGACTAATTCACTGACCCATTAATTACTGGTCGATCGAGTCACTCACTGATTCACTCATTCACACAGACAAATTTTTCACCATCCCTTACCGACGTACTTAAGTTACGCGTAATGTTAAAAATTCTCTAGTTTTGACACTATATATGCCATACAGTCATCTGATGTTAACATTCGGCAGACCAAATTACCGTTTGTTAACATTAAGCAGATTTTCAACATTTAGCAAAAAAGTTTTTGCAGATGTTGACAGGTGCTAGAATGCCGGTGTTACCTGCTAGTGACTCCACCAGCGGTAACGACACCAGCAGTCATTGTACATCCCGCCAGCAGGACCCCAGGAGTTACCCACCTCCTCTCTATCTTCCTCCCTCCACCACTACGTCTCGTCTCTATCCCTCTCATCAGCACGCATCACTTACCACTTATCAATACGATATCGTAATAAAGCACCGAAATAAAGTCTTATCTCCCGCATCGGCTGCAGTAAGACTCGTAACGGGGGGTAAAGGGAGCATAAATCAGCCCTAAATGGTGTTGGCCTCAACCACCACCTCGCGAGACGCCGTAATGACCTATGGTTGCTTCACCCATCAGCTAGAGGTCAAAGAGTTATTGCACTAATTTCAGATCCCTGAACTTGTATTAGACGGGGATGATTTAATACAACGCACGATCGGTCAGTTAATATTCACATTTGCATGTTACAACAGCCACGATAACTAGTAGGTAAGTTTACACGAGTCATCCTCTGTTTAGAGAAAACTTTTTATTTACTCTACTTTTTATTTCTAAATACGACGTTCTGTCAGAAAATCAAAGCAATCAGAACACCCAAAAGAATCCAGAACATTAGTATGAGGAAGAAAGTCATCCATTTCATGCCAGAATATAAACCATCATCTTGCATCGCCGCGGTCTATTGATAATACCTGGGAGCACGTGTCTGCCTGGCGGCGAGGGACGACGGGAAGAGGCATCGTCTACCTGGCCAACTGATCGTACCGCAGATAAGTCCAGACACGTAGGGGTTATGACCGGCGGCAAGGAGTACTGTAATTATGGACATTTCCCGAGTGACAATATCGGGTGAGAGGAACGTCCAGAGATTCCTGGGTCGGAGAAAGTCGGGGTCAGCCTGTGTAAAGTATTTCCTCGCCTTGCTCGTCTATGTGGAAAATATTATCTGCCTTCATTTTATAGCTTTTGTACAATGAATGTATCTACTAAACATAGACTCAATGTAGTTTTAAGTTAACAGTTAGGATCATTCTTACGTCTTCAGTTACTAGTTGGGTAACTGTATGCTGGTTCACCTTTTAAACTTATGATAAAAATACGTGTAAAATAATTATTCTTAAATACTTGTCTAAGCCACTGGGAACCTTAAAACTCATGACTGGGCAAGAACTGGGCAGCTCAAGAGCTCGTGTATTAATTTAGAAGTTCTTAAAATATGCAGAGTCAAGCCATCAGCCTTAATAACGGCCACCTGGCGCCTTCCTACATAATCTTTAAAAAATAGTTTAAATAACATGAAGAAGATTACGATACAGATGTTGGCCCTTAACCGATGACACAGAAAAGTTCAAATGGTAATACAATGCCATGATGGTGCTACGATAGACTAATACAGTGTAGTCTCCCTATAATATGAAAGACATTCACGCATTTGAGAATATTCAGAACGAGACGAAATTTAATTGTGTGGAAAACTTGTATTACGTCGACCGTCTGAGGAAGCTGAAGATACCATCAGCGGTGTATCGCAGGGTAGGGCAAGACATGATCGAGACCTTCAACATGATGTAAGGGATGTATCACGATGTGGCATTACCGCCGCTCAGACCACAGTACCTATACCTGCATGAGCTGTTCCTAGTACTGTACCGTACACCAGCACACCAAATTATGGCACAAAATAAACTCTATGGATATGTGGATGTGCTTCCCTGATCGAGTGGACACGTTTCCCAGGATGTTAACTTTCGAGAAAAAAACGCTGGACAAATACTGGGCAGATCAATGTGTTGTGTTCGGCTGCAGAGCTCCTCTTTCACACCAGAGCTAGATATACAGGCATAGGGCCATTGAAAAGAACAATATCAGATTATTAGGTACTCTACTCTATGTAAGAATCTACTATCATGTCTACAAAAAAAACGAAATCGTGTACCATATATTTTTCATTTTCTTTCACGATAACTTTTAGAGAATTTATACGGGAGACTTAAGTAATATTCTTTAAAGGACTTTTACGGTGTGTATTTAAATGACAGTATTCTGTAGATGTTTCTTGCGATATGGCAGTGTGGACATAGATTCTGGAGCGGGGTGGCAATATTGATAATATATATCTGGGCTTTGACAAGGTATTCAATAACGTACTCCACGAAAAGCTGAAAATTAACCTGGAAGCTCACGGAATTCAGGGGAACGTCCAATAGTAGATCAAATACAATCTTTATGACCGAAATTATTGTATGGTGATTCATGGTACGAAATCATCTTGTGTACCTGTGGCAAGCAAACCACAGTAGGCAGTATGCTAAGGCCGAAACCCCGTTGTTCTTTATTTGCTTCATAACTGTGATACACCAGATGCGGTACACTCCTCCATACAAATGTGGACAACACTTAAGTTATTCATGGAAATTAAAAATCAAATGAACCATATCAAGGCTGAAACCCACCTTTTATGTCAGTAACCATCTTAAAAGTATATGCCTGGAATACTGTTATAGTCTCCCCCAATAACTAATAGAAAACCATTACCGAATACTGTCATAGAAAACGATTATTATTCTAGGGCTTTATATACTCTTCACATATTAAGGATTATGTGGTAAAATATGAGATAATATTTTACCATATTTTATTATTTTGCACTAATATTACATAAAATTTATTTATATTTTTAAATAATTGTAATTAACTTTGCTTACTTAAAGAATAGAAGTTTTTAGTATAAGAAAAATATCTACTTAACCTGGTTTTAATATTGTGATTCATCTTGGTGAGAGCTGACAGGTTCACTCAGACACTCATCATATATCTTCACATTAACTAAGATTATACACCTTAACACATTGATTAGGTATACAGAATGTCTTATATGGTTGAGTTTATAATATATCCACTGTTGTAAAGTATAATAGGTCGGTATCATTGTAGTTTTAACCAATATAACTCGAGGGTTTTGTTTCCTCCCATATAGTTTATTAGTAAAGTCTATGGTGATGTATGAGGACACCTGAGGGAGTTGTTGGATGGGTTAATAGTGTTGTTTGTAATATGTATCCAGTTGTATTATCTTTGGAATTATTTTATTTTCCAGGGGGTCTCCAATCAAAAGTACTTAACTGTAGCTGTATGCTTTCAAGAATGGCTAAAGTAACTCGCAGGTTTATCGGTGAGTAGAGGATTTACTGTACCAAGCTTTTTTCTGCTTTAGATACACTGGTACAGTAATGTATCGGTATCAGCAGATGTATAGTAAATGTTAGGTTTAGATCCTTCACTATAATATTTTGTGTGTTTTTGAGGGAGTTTATATAGTATAGAAAACACTTATTATCTCTACTGCACCATTACAGTGCCATACAGGACTGTAATGTTTCTCCCTAATACATGTGTGCAGCTGCTACTATAGTCTACTGAGCTGGAGTGGTTTCTACTGGAATATTTACACTAGCATCTATTAACCTAACCCAACCTAGGTTAGGTTTGGTTAGGTTAGGTTAAGTTAGGTAAGGTTAGGTTAAATTAAGTTAGGTTAGGTTGGGTTAGTAGACTGCACCTTTGTGCAGTGCAGTACTGTACACTACACCAGATTCCCAATTTATTTTAAGTACAATGCCGGTACTTACTGAGGCCCATGTTCTAATATCAGGAGGTCTGTGGAGGGTGCATGCAATATTCTGTAATGTTAATTAATCCAGATTAAATGTACGAGAAGATACTTTCAACATGTTAGTTTGTTTAGGAGTCACACGTGTCTTATTGATCTGAGGTACAGGATCCTCTGGAGGTAGTGAAAATAATCATGACAAATACTCAACTGTGTTCCCACATAGAGGAGCAGAAGGAAGGAAACTTGATAAAACAAAGAGGCAGAGGTAAAGAAACTTGTGATATAGAGAAGAAAATGTAGTATTTGTTTCACGGAAAAAAATTTATTTGAGAATTTGACGCTGCACATTTAATATGGTCAAGAAAAAGAACCATCCTCAGCTGTACCAAACAAGAACTAACTTATAATCTCTTTACTATACTTCACTCACAGTACAGTACAGTATTACTGCCATGGAAAGTGTACAAGATCAACTGAGCAACTATTAGAAAATTAATGCCATGTGTTCATTTTACTGATGCTAAATCAAGTAGCATTCATCTGGCCATATGATTAAATAATTCAAGAACCTCAGTGAAGTGGTTTCATGCTAAGTGGACAAGACAGGAAACTTAGCCGACAAGGGATGAAGTAACTTTAAATGCATTAAGGTCAAATTTGCAGTGCAATGCTGAATAAATTACAATCTCTCCATCGTAATTCTGCCATGAAATGCAATGAGACTCATTCATTTTACCTCCTGGTTAAGATTTAGAACATGTTTATTATTGTGAATTATTAATGTGAGTGTATGTGCCAGCCTCATCACTTCCTTGTCCTGCCTTGTACTCCAGCCTGTCTAGAAGTTTCAAGAATGCAAAACATTGTCAGAATATTGAGTCTGTAGAATTCAGACATCTTTGAGTGTCATTGGCAGCATTTACAAGAAACATTACACTGTTTTATTTTTACTAAGAGAAATATTTGTACTTTTCTACAAACTAATATTGACATATATCGGCAGGTGTGAGCACTGTTGCGGAAGAAGATAGATCTGAGGCATTTGATGAAGAGCCTCATGATCCCACACTGACTCAGTTGGATATGGCTCACTACAGCCCCTCCCCCCCTCCCACCATGTCAGAATACCTTGGGCAGGGCCACACCACGCACCACCATGCCGAAACCAATGCTCCACCTTTTTACCATAGTGTTCATTCTACTCAGGCAGAACCATTACCAAACCATTCCATACCTGTGACCCCACAAGTACACTCCTCGCACATGACACCACAGTTTCCTTCATCTAACATGACTCCATTGTTACCTCCACCATTACCTTCCTCACACCTTCCTCCATACAGTGTGCCAGCAGCTCCATTGTATGTCACTCAAACAGAGATTATTAATGCAAGTAACTCTCCCTCAGAAAACACTCAAGATGCTAGACACAACATGCCTGCACCACCAGAAGTTACATCTGGTTGTTCATTTAAGAATTTGGCACTGATGTCCAGTTCACAGAAAGATGTGGTCAGACAATGCAAACTTCATGATCATGGAAAACTCTGCATTAAGAACAATGAACACTGGAAAAAGAACGTAAGAAAAAAGTTGAAAAACCTCGGAAGAGCTTACACTATGCAGAATGGTAAAGATGTTAAAGCCAAACAATATAAACCAGTCACTGTGTGTTGCATCTTCAAGTGTTGTCAAAATTATGGCATTAACAGTCAAAAAAGGGCATTTTCTGAGTTTTGGAATATGGGGGATTGGAATAAACAAGCTCAATTTTTATGGGATCACATTAATATTACAAAGACATCAAGGAAGACAGCTAATTCATCTTCTAGACGGGTTCACACCAGACAGTTTTACCTGCCCAATTTACCAGATGATAAAACCAGGGTCTGTAAGAGCATGTTTTTGGCTGTGTTGCAGATATCAAATGGAAGATTGAATTATACACTTAATCAGAAAATAATAGCGGGAGCCGATAAGGTACCAAAAGACAAGAGAGGGCTTAACACACCTAAAAACAAGACGACGGAAGAAGCTCTACGAGTGGCCGAGGAATATATTCACGGCCTACCATATAATCAAGTCTACCAAGAGAAGAAGGCAAAGAGCTCCGTCCTTCAGGGAGTAACTATAAAGAAAACCCATGCTGTATATAAACAGTCATGTGTCGAGACAGGGAAGCCCATTATCAGCATTAAAGTGTTCAGGAAGCTCTTACCAAGTGTTGGAAAGAAAGTTGTTTTAGACGATTTTTTAGTGCGAGAACAACACGTATCTAGAACAACCAATCAATACAGTGATGCTTTTGAAAGTGAGAAGTCTCAAAATTTAACAGAAATCTGCCATATATCCAAGGAAAGTCCAGTCTTCAGTATAAAGGAGGCACAGCCCAGTGTGTGCACGGAGATATCCAGCATACAGAAGGCACCCATAGTGGCAGAAACTGTACCTGATGCAGATCATCAGAAAGTTTCACAGATTTCAAATAGTATCCAAGCAAGAAAGAGTCAGTTGGGAAAGCTAAGTGTTCGCAACAAACGTAAACAGCTTCGTAATGAAGGGAAGAGCTACATAGCTCCATCTGGTAAAGTTGTGTGGGGAAAACAATTTTTACCACAGTATGCTTGTTGCATTAACAAATGCCATGAATCTATTCCAGTGGAACAGCAAGAAATTTTATTCAGGAAATACTGGGCATTGGGTACATGGAACCTGCAAACAAAATTTCTTTGGGAACACATAGAAGTCAAAGACACGAAAACAAAATCTTCCAAAAATGTGGAGTCGCGTCGTGTTCACACCAGAGTATATTATCTCTCCAACTTTGAGGGGGAAAGAAAAAAGATATGTAAGACTCTGTTTTGTTCAACTCTTCAGATTTCAAATGGCAGACTATCCAGGGCAATTAATCAGAAGGTAATTAACCACACAAATGTTCCTCAGGATAAACGGGGCAAAAATCCTCCGCATAACAAAACTCCCGAGGCAGAAACAACATACATGATAGGTCAGATAAGACAGCTTGTACAACACCAAGATGGCCAATTGATTAAATCCAGTAGTTGTAAGCTGCCATTAGGTATGAAGATGAAAAAAGCCCATGAAATGTACATTACCTCATGCCTGCAGACTGGAAGAAAGCCTCTATGTTATACAGTATTCAGCCAAACAGTCCACAGGGAACTAGAGACGTCTCCAGATAAAAGTGGTACATCTGATCCTATCTAGTGACTGACCACATAACAACCACCACTATTACTACACAGTGCCAGGTATTGCAATCAATGTACAGTGCAATAACTATCTCTTAATCAGTGCTCTATATGTTAGTAGGAATCACTAGTTACCTCTTCTCTCTGACAGTCTCCCTTAACAGCCTGATATTGTACGTTCCTATACCAGTATGTAGTTAAAATTTTTATTTCATGTAGAATTGAGTGTCCAGTGTTAGATTGACCTTAGACAAATGGGTTACTGTTCTTGATGTTTATCACTTAACATTATCTTTGACAAATTTTTTCTCTTAATGATAAATATATTCCTAAATCACAGATACAGTACTATATGCATGACCCTCCCATCTAGGTACAGTAGCATTCAAACTTATCATATTGGTTTGTAAGTTTTAGGAAAGTGGCCTCCTGTCTAAGAAGATGGAAAGTTTCAGAGTACGCACTACTGGTTAGTAAATAAGTGCTGCTTAGAAGGGATAATCAACCCCTGACAGCCTGGCCATACACAATTACACTGTTGCTAAGGTCACATCCCAAGTCAAACACTGCAGCCTCTTTGATGTTAGCAGTGGTCTCCATTGTGAGAACATCCACCTACTAACTTGATTATGGCAAAACCTTCATTATGGGTGCTGTACTGCATATCAGTACTGTAAGCCAAAAATAAAGAAATATAGTTGTACTGTGCACTCATTATAAATCTCACACTTATTTTTGGATGATCAAAGCCTCTAAAAGCTTTCAAACTCTTCAAATAAAATGGATACCTTTTTTTACTGTATATGTAATATCTTGTGTTTATTGTAAATTATTCAAGCCGTTTTCCTTTTTCTGGGATGATGCTGTTGTACTTGGCTAAGGTTATATAGTATATACAAACTGTACCTGAAAAATATTTAGATTTATATTAAAGAAAAAGTCTTCAATACACTTAATATCACTAATTAGTAATTACTGTATTGACTCAAATTAATGTTATTGACCTGCACAAAGTATGTACAGTACCATAATAATATTTGTATATCTTCCTTTGCAGACATTGGTGCTAATCTGACCGATGAAATGTACCAAGGAACTTACCATGGAAACAAGAAGCATGAAGCTGACTTAAACCTTGTGTTAAAGAGAGCGTGGGAGGCAGGACTGAGCAAGATGATCATTACTGGAACAAGTCTCTCTGACAGCAAGACAGCCCTAGAACTAGCTAAAACTAATGGTAGATTAATAAACATGTTCCCTTGTTGTATGGGTGTTGCAGTGTAGGGAAACATTTATAGTTGGTGTAGGGATGTTTAGTGTTGGTGTAGGGATGTTTAGTGTTGATGTAGGGATGTTTAGTGTTGATGTGATTGATTAAAATGTGATTTAAGATTACTAGTAATGAATATTTTTTATTTGTCTCTATTTTTATGGTGAATCTCCCTTAATGGATTTGCAGTATTTTATTTATGGTTTTCATTTTGTCTCATAAAAGTAGGAATTCAATTCAAGTTCAACGAGTAACAAAGATTATGTTTTTAGAACTGAATCCCCAGAGAAAAATTTATTTATAATTTATTCACAAATTTTGTTTAATTTGCATTCAAGTTAGTTTTGCTGTATGATTGGCTATTAATGCTTCTTCGGTTAACTTGGTTATTGATCCACTGGTAAGCCTTGGTCAAAGTAGTCTGTTAGTTTTTCAAGGAACGTGAGCAAGTTTGTCAGGCAGGATTTTCTTTCCATGTAACTGTGTTGTGATGTATTGATAAGACTGTGCTCGGGTGTTGATGATGGCTTTCCTCAGAATTTTCTCATACAGGTATTACATATATGGAATGTTAGGTTGATTGGCCTGCAACTTTCTGCCGCATCCTTTGTACCCTTCTTGTATACTGGGCTGACATCAGCTGATTTCCAGTCTCTAGGCACTTTTCCTTGATTCAAATTTCCCTGAATAAGAGTTTTAGTTGAGTGGTAATCTTGTTTGCCTCCTACTTTATCACATTGGTCTGTGCTCCGTCTACTCCAGGGGCTTTGAGCTCATTCAAGCTAGCTACTGTCCTTTTTATATCTTCTGTAAGTTCTGTCTCTCATAATTCATTTAGTGTGAAATATGAAGAAATTTAAATTTCTTTTAATATCTTTTAGATAAGTCAAAATACCAGTACAGTAATTAATATCCACTTTTAAATGTAACATTGTGATAATTTTCATCCCCAGAACAGCTTTACTGTACCGTCGGGTGTCACCCAACTCGCTGTGCAGAGTTTGAAAGTGATGGCACTGATCCAGATGTATATTTAGAGAGCTTATTACAGCTGGCACTGGACAACAGAGACAATGTGATAGCTATTGGGGAGTGCGGCCTGGACTATGATCGTACACACTTCTGTGCTCCAGATATTCAGAGACAGTAAGCCATTTGAATGTGACTTTATTTCAGATTATACTTCAATTTGTGCATATATACTGTATAACAGTGTATATACTGTTTATACACTGTGATAATAATAATGCTAATATGACAAAAGTCTTTCACGCAATATAAAAGATTCTATAAGAAAAATGCTAGATGCCGCAGCGTTGTCCTGTCATAGTTGATTCAGCTTTCTTGTAATGTTCTACACTTGTCTTACACAATTCTCCTATATTATCTTTCCTCTTTCTTGAGCTTGTCATATGATCCATCTCTCACAAAAGTAGGAGAGGTTGAGAGATGGTAGGTAAATTTCTTTGATATACTGTACTGTACATACGGTCAGTATTCCTGAAATTTCATGTACCTGTACAATGCAGTTGCAGAAATGTGTTCCTACACCCCCTGTGGTAACCCATGTCTCCAAACAGCAATGTTGCAGTAGGTTCGCCTTTTGGAGACACGGTTTACCACAAGGGCTGTAGGAACACATTTATGCAACTGTACCAAACTGTAAAACAAAAAAATGACTACTGGTACTTCTCTCTAGATATTTTGAAAAGCAAATTAACCTGGCAGAAGTGACTGGATTGCCAATGTTCTTGCACTGCCGAAATTCTGCTGCTGATCTAGTGAAAATCTTGACGACCCATCGAGAGAAGATCACGGGTGGGGTCGTCCACTCCTTTGATGGCACCAAGGAGGAAGCTCAACAGATACTGGATTTAGATCTTTTTATTGGATTAAATGGCTGGTAAAGTATTTATTTAAATTTTTTTACTAATACAATACATTATAATAAATTTTGGTGTTTTCTAAGTTAATGTCAGAAAGCTTTTTAAGCATTAACCCATTGAGTGGTAGGGGTTTCTCTCAGCTGAAGTTAGTTTAATTTAAAAATTCAGGTATCAAGATTATTAAGACCTAAATTCCTGTACTTTCAATGGAAAGTGACATATCAAATACTAAACTGTAATTAAGATTAATATGCAATAAAATGTATGTAAGAATTAAAAATGTATTTTGCCTTTATCAAGAACCATTTGCTTTCTACAGCTCATTAAAAACTGAAGATAATCTAGCCGTAGCAGTAACCATCCCTGTTGAGCGGCTGATGATTGAGACAGACTGCCCCTGGTGTGAGATTCGTCCAACTCATGCTGGTCATAAACACCTCAAGACAACCTTCCCAAACAAGAAGAAGGAGAAATGGGAGTCTGGTGTCATGGTCAAAAGCAGAAATGAACCTAACTGTATAGTGTAAGAACAAAAGAAATGCTTTTTGTATGTAGTATACAGAATAAAAAAAGTTATGTTGTTTTCATACAGACAGCCTGGAATATGGAGTAATGTATAGTATTTTGTTACCACTGTGTAATAAACTTGTAAAGTAGTTGAGTGAGTTAGAAATTGGTAGTAAAGTAGTGATCTATATTTAGATTTAATTTTTTTTTTTTGGCTGAATATCAAAGAATTTTTTTATATTTAGAGGCAGGTAGATACAAATAACAATAATAATGAGGTGAAGGAAGGTTACCAAGGAAAGGAAGAGGTGATATGTGTTTGTGTGTATATAGGAAGGCTTGACACTGATTGGAGAGTAATAGATGAAGGGACATGGGGAATCCAGAAGGAAATCTAAAGCCCTGTTTTGGAAGAGGAACATGATAGCACAACAGAGATGGCAAAGGCAGCTGGAATGACTGAGTGAGGGGGAGTTTCTTGTGATTCTGGACATCCTGCAGCTTCGAAGCAAAGGGCTTGTGGGAGCTTAAAGATTATAATTCCGATTTTCTTTCATGTTGTACAATTAAATTGTGCTCTTTCTTTCATTTTCAGATAATTTTGCATATGATTTCCCTCTGTGTTCTATTTAATATACAAATTAATGTTTAGGCATCCATCAATCGAACCTTCCTTACATTCAGTGAAATAATATCCTTCGTCTTGATGCCATACTTCATCCTGGATTAAGTCTTTGTCTGCATCATGTGTCTGATAGATTTACCTCATATGATGTTTACAGAGCCTTATTTTCTATTTTTCATCTTTCAGTCAGGTGCTAGAAGTTTTAGCTGCTGTGAGGAACGAAGATCCAGACGAGTTGGCTGATAATCTTTATAAAAATACTCTCAAGCTCTTCTTTCCTTCAGAGGCTTGAGTAAAGCAATCAGTCTCGCATCATCCGTGGTACCAATACTTTCGGAAGAGTTAATAAAAACTTTAAATAATTGTGGTTTTCGTGGTCCTGTTGACACAAGGGCAGGAAATCATCATCATTATCATTTTACAGCCAATTTAAGCACTTATATGGGTTAGCTGCAGTTACCTGATGGCAGCTCTCTATGCTTTACAGTCTCACAGTCTCTTGGCCGGTTACTAACTCTAATGTCATTTCTTACAACCTCTCTTCTTGTTAGGTGTATTCTTCGTCTACCACTAGCTCTACGATGGCTGGAGAGGCCAATGCTGTACAGGACTGGTAGGGTCATCCACAGATGTGTCAGTTTACAGTTTCACATGATATAAATAGGAAATGTGTGGGGAATGATGCAGTTATGTAGATGAGATTTTAGCCACTGAAAAATAATGCCAGATTTACAGGATGTACCTACAACACTGTAACAGTGTCAGCTGGTCTCCAGGCAAGAAATGGTATAGTATTTACCCTCTTCTTAGTGCTCAGTAGGTAGCTGTTTCCCAGTTTTAGGAGGAGGCTGACTTTCTCAAGTATTTTAATTCCTTTTTATTTCCCATTTCTAAGAATCATTTATGTGTCAACTATTTGCAGTAAATCTTAACATTTTATTATTTGTATACCCTGTACTGTACTGAAATGTAATTTTCACCAAAATCTAATTTTGGGCCAAAACTGTCGAAAACATAAGCCTTACACCTTAGAAATTTTTTGACCAAAATATACTTTTCGCTCCGAATTGAAATTTAAGGGGTTTAACTAATAAAGTACTTACAGAATAACACATTAACACCATTCGGTTACATGAATGAGAATGTATATTTATGAATTATCAAAATATATCTCATGAAGATTAGAAATCCCACATTATTTCACCTGATGATAATAATCCTCATGCAAATCTAGCCAAACATAAAATGACCTGGCCTGACTTGACTTAACACCCCTACTTAACATTTGGGTGTCTACTCATCAGGTCAAGTTAATAGGGGTTACTAATCGTCATGGAAATAAGAAAGAACGTGTCTTCTCTGAAACACGTTTTCAGAATTTTTTACCGAGGGATGTTCATAGAAACTGGCCAACTGTGGGTTGGCTGCTTAATAAACCAGGAACCGAGGCACACCTGCCGCCGACACGGCAGTTAAAGGGGAGACTAGAGGTAAAATATGACCTCTGAGGTCAGAGGGTAACAAACAGTCTTTTGATCTAGTACAAAAAAATTGGGTCAAGGTTTCCTCCCCTTGTGTAAATGATACAACATCAGAGTCAAATCCAGGGTTTATACTAAAGGGGCCTTGCCAAACCGCGACTGCAAAATAGAAACTAACATCCGGAGAAGATAACTACAAGCGATAAGTCTTTATTTCATTGAACTGTTTATCACGTGATTGCAATCCTGAAGGAACCCACTCAGAAAATGGTTAGATTTTTTTCAAGCTCAACCTGCCTCTCCTCATTTAAATCAGTAGTGACCTATGTATCCAACTTCCCAGAACTCACAATACCACGAAATAGTTTGCACCGTCCATTTTCAGTATAATTTATGTAATTTTCGGGGAATCGCCTGTGTAGAGTTTATCACAGAAAATGGAACTGCTCACCGAAGATATCGAAATTATTAGATGTATTATTTATTAAGTTGACAATGAGGATAAGCAGCCTAGTGTTACTCTGTCATGCATTACGTCTCAACGAACTTGTTAGTTATATAATATGATCCTGTATTGTTAGAAAAAATATATTTATTTCACTTAATTATGAAGCTGGAGAGTATATCAATCCATGAGATGATTAACAAAAATATATCCAATTTACATAACAATAAAACATTCATAAGACGTGAACTAGAGAGTGTAATAGGAAATAGGTGTAAATGCGGGAATCTAATTATGATAAATAAACCCGTGACATAGTTAAAAATAATACTGCTTAAGAATTTACACCGAAAAAAACCCACACAATATTACAAAAATAAACATCCTAGTAAATTAGGAAACAGCTCAAACCACCGAACTACCCAAACCACCGCGAGAAACTATCATAACAAGAGGGTCACGTGCTCTCCCATTGGCTGAAATGTTTTCGTTGTGCGTGTGGTCAGATGCTGCTGTGACACAGCTGAGTAAACATTGTTCTTGTGTCAGTGCTGAGTTCAGTTTAATGTCCCTTTTGGGTGAATCCAGCGACTTCCGGTTACGGGGGGATCACTAGGGTCAAGGGTCAGTGTAATAACCTGGATTCTACGGAACATTTACATGTCTGGTGATAACATTAAGGTTAGTTCTCTACTATCTGTTACAGGGTATTGATATGATTTTTTCTTGGTAGGAAATTAGTGTTTACCTGCACGCACTTAGTTGTTACGTGGAATGTCTGCCACAATATTCATTGGTCAATGAATATTTAAACCTGGCGGGGTATTATTGCAGTTTCACTCCCAATTGGGCTAGAGCAATTTTGGGGTTCACCTGAAGTTAAATATAACAAGTGTTCCGATACCACTTCCGTCGCAAATTGATTATAGTCGAGGTGGTAAATTCACACCATGATGCTTCAACAAAATAGTTTTCATTGGTACCAAATATCAAAATAGTACTCTCTGTTTAATATAGTGGGGGGTCTGGCGAGCTGAGCCCCCCTCCCCCCTTTAGGAAGTTAGGTCAGTGTGCACTGAGCAAGTGGCAGAAGGACTAATAAATTACGTAACCAGACACAACTGCTAACCGGATGAGGGGAGCGCGCCTGTGTGTGACACAGGCGATGTCCATCTGAACAATTGCCCTGATTATCAGTGAATAGACAGGAAAAACAAATTTAGTGGCCAATATCTGAGTGAAGGGGAACAGTTCCTTCACTTGTGGCTACTCAAAAACGACTGTTTACTGTGTATAATGCTCGAGTAAACAAAGTTTGTAATTTGTTTCCGCAGATTTACTTTTTAATAGTGGTTTGTTTTCTCTGGAATTTTCAATATAACTTTTATTTTGATAAGATAATCGAAATCCCACTGAGAAACCAAAGAAAAGACTGATTTTACTTCTATAATGACAAGTAAGTCGTGGTTTTGTCAGCCGATGGAGCGGAGACCGCGGCCAGCTAATGGTGTTAACGTGAAATAAACTATATTTTTCCTCAGTTCCCACTGGATTTGGATTCTGTGCATTAAACAAAATTCAGTGAAAATTCCTAAAATATGGGCTACAGTGAGTGATAGGAACAAGGGTGACCGAAGCAGTGTCAGCGCGGGCTGGTCAGGGAATACCCCGCCAACCATCATTCACTGATACTCACCCCCCACACACACACACACCTCCTCCTGTCACTACATGTAACTTGCCGACTAAACTCACGGCTCTTCGGGCACTCACGTCCTTAATGCATGAGTTATGAAGGAAAACATGAACTCCGCATGTTTCCCTGTTGGCCGCTGTAAACGGTTTTGCACTTCGCCTTTTACAGGATGCAAAGGGATGCCCAATAAGCTAACGTCTGACCTAATCTGACCTAACCTTCCCCTTACCTAATCTAACCTAACCTTCCCCTGACCTAATCTAACCTAACCTTCCCCTGACCTAATCTAACCTAACCTTCCCCTTACCTAATCTAACCTAACCTTCCCCTGACCTAATCTAACCTAACCTTCCCCTGACCTAATCTAACCTAACCTTCCCCTGACCTAATCTAACCTAACCTACCATTAATATAATCTAACCTCTCGACGTCTAACTTAATTTAACCTATCCACCCCTGAACAAATATATCTCTACCTACGTTTAACCCAATCTAACCTAACCTAACCTAAATCTAACCTAATCCGCCCCCTACCTACATAACGTTCCTTTATCAAACTCTCTATATAAGTATAAAAAAAGATCCGGATTTTGGGTTCGGGTTCAGGAATTAGATTGGGTTCCCTCACCGGCTGCCAATCTCTCAGTGTTGACGGGCCTCTCACTGACCCAACTCGTGTAATCCATCAGAGGAAGTCCCTGGCTACGCTGGACACCACACTGTGATTAATGGCCGCGTCATGTTTTTGTGTACACGGCTTTGCTTTTATTACTCAAACTGAAGTTGTTCCTCTAGCCCAGCCATAGTTCTTTTTTTGTTTGTTCGTTGGTAAAACTCGTTTCTTTGGTTTACATTTACTTCCTTGGTTAGTTGTTTGTTTAATTATATCCATTTTCGTCTTTCATCAGTCTGGTTAGTAAATGGCATCTGTGTGTTTGTACTTCATTTGTGATAACACTTGACTGTATGTACAATGTATAGCTGTATACGGGAAGCAATGGTTATGAGGCCCCAAGGTGAAATACTGTGTTTTTTACCTTAGATCGGGGTCGGGTTGCCGTGTTCCTATTAGAGGTCAGTCAATTGACCTTTGGCCCTGCTGTGTGCGAGGGATTACCGAGGTGTTTGTTATATATTGGTGATATAACACCTTTTCTGGTGCTCACTGTTGACAGGTGCAAAGTTCCACCATAAAATGTTTTCTCTCGGTTTAGTGTGTAGACGTGTCCTGAACACAGACATGTAATGTATCTATACTTGAACACCTTAAAGCTTTTCTCTAGTTCATGTACCATAATGGTGGAAATAGATGTATTAAGTAGCTTACTGTGTGGTGTGAATGAAGTGTTACAACCATACATAAAATTCCCACCAAAATTTGCCAATACTTACATATTTCGTTTGATGACATTTTATATTATTATTATTATTATTATTATTATTATTATTATTATTATTATTATTATTATTATTATTATTATTATTATTATTATTATTATTATTATTATTATTATTATAGTTGTTGTTTGTTTTAAATATATATATTTTTTTAGCAAGAAATGTTAATTTTTCTCTTCCCATTTCAGTTTTCAAGTCTGGGAAGTTTCTCCGTATTGGTGGATCCCTGAAGGGCATTTCACGACCAAAATCTTCAAAAAAATCATTCCATCAGCATATCCTGCAACTTAACGTATCAGACTGCACTTAACTGGTCGACTTAACCCGAAACACAACAAAAAGTTTACAGGTAACGTAATTATATAGAGATTCTACCTGAACTAGATTCTGTACCTTCGTTTTGCTAGAGGTTCAGGGATGTGTCTAATTAATGAGGCTGGTGTAATTTTGATGATGTTTTGGACGTTAATTTTGTGCACATGGAACGTAGGTTAAAGCCTGTCCAGGGCTTAAGCTACGACAAAATATTGACAGCCATATGGTGTCGAATTACCCAGAAGTTTGTTTAAATGATACGGGTTTTTTAGGTTGGGTTATGGGAACTGATTATGGGTGTAATTTTTTTTAGATTCCGCGCCTTGACCTCAACAACAATATACAGTATTTACATTGTAAATGAATATTTGTGTTATGAATTATATTGTTGTTCTCTAATATATGAGTCTGTATTGTACTCCATAAACGTGTCCTGTCGTCACCGAGAAATTTGGAGAGAAACTGATATTTGGTCATGTTTTTTGTATTCATTTGTCAACAGTGGGTGTAGCTGGGAGGTCCGCAGTCATTAGTCTGACTTTGTATTAAAGTGGATCTACACTAACACAACAATGTTGATAACATTGTCGACAACATGTTGGTAACATTGTCGTCAACATGTTAGTAACATCCTTAGGGTCATCACAGTAACAGTTCGCACACAGGGTCGATGACCTCATTAACATACTGTACTGTTCCTTCCCTTTGTTGATATGTTAAGTAATGTTTGTTGAAGCAATCATTTGATTAATAACTTAATATGAATTTCCTTATATCCAAAATCTTACGTTTATTGTTAAAATGACTCGTCATCACCAGCAATATTTACATTTAGACAAATAAAGTCAATGAGGCGGAGAGCAGCAAGGCGACCTCAGCTGCTCCTCAGGTTCATCATAAACCCATCAGGGTAAAGGAGCAGGTCTGGTAGCTAGAGTGAGGCGGGTGATCCATGAGCTCACGTCCTCAGGAACACCACTTAAACTTATCACCTTTTCATACTATGTTTTCACCAGAAATCCTTTGGTTGTGAGTTATCTTCTTCCGGGTGATATACTTGGCGTCTTAATTCAACCGCCTGTATGACCGCTGAGCTGTAACACAATCAGCCTGAATAACAGACGAGCCTATGGAAGAAGCCTTTGTTATCTCTGAGCCCCTTCCTTTAGCGTGTCCTTCATATTTACTCAACTGACACTGAGGAGTAGTGATTGGTAACCAGTAACTACCAGACCCTTCCCCTCGTGGGTGGAGCACGTTCTTCTGATAATAAATATGACCTCACATTTTGACATCCTCCTGACAGCGATACTGGGCTTTGCGACCACCTGTTGAACACACACACACACACACACACACACACACACACACACACACACACACACAAGCTCTATTATTTCTGTAGCACAAAAATATATTCTATAAATCCTTAAAGTTATGCCGCAGACCACAAGTGTTATGGAGTTTGAGGAAATATGTTTGGAAAGTTTTAAAAATCCATCGTACAGGAATGATGATCTCTCCCACCACTACCCCACACTCATACTCTGTTTACCTGACGGGGAGTAAAAGCCAAGAGTTGAAATTGTTTGAATGGAGCGACTGGGGGGTGAATCCGTTCTCCAGTTATGTGTTCATTAGAGTCTAGTGACCTAATACACACACACACACACACACACACACACACACACACACACACACACACACACAAACTTTACACAGAACAAGTGACCAAAAAAATCCATCTAAACTCCGTCCAGTATTTACCTCTCCCTCATACAGTCTTGTCATCGTATATACTTACCGCATGTTTTCTCAACGCGTCATCATTTGTTGTTGATTCCCTGAGTCATTCTCCACCACCTAGTACAGTAGTCGCCTTCTCTCGCCACCCATCATCTGCCTGCTTGATATTGTCATGACTTCTTGCTCTGTCCTGCTTGCTGTGCTTGCTGGGTCCACTTTATCGTAACACATCATCTGACAGCAGTCTATCGTTAAATCTTTCTTCGTTTTGTTAGACTTTACAGAATAAAACCTCAATCACTGGTCGCGCCTCGTCACAACCTGGTATTTATTGTCCCCTCTCATGCCGGGCCGGGTCATTCAGAGGGTCATGGCGTTTATTGTGTATTAATACATTTTGTGAGAATCGTTTAACCCAGGATCCCTCTCTCTCTCTCTCTGGTACACGTATGGATGAACGGTGTATAACTTGTGGCGATTCCTATTGTCGATATATGAAATAATTTTGTTTTTCCTCTGGTTAATAATTTTTTGTTGTTGTTGTGACGTCACTTTCGTTAACTGAGACCTGAGTATAACAACCTATGACGTGATGAGTTTAATGATATAGTGACGTTTTTTTCCTTGTGAGGGTGACGTCATCATCTTTAGACAAAACATTACAACACTCTCGTCTTGGCAACACTGTTTATATACCTGAGTAACTGTGTTTTATTTTTTTTATAATTTTTTGTCACAATTACGTAATTTATCACCTGCTTCTGGTTTTTTCCTTCAATCATCACTTAATTCTCGTAATGGACCATTTTACTCCGTTTATTAGTCTCAAACGGTCACTTAACTCAATGAATAGTGATTTTATGGAATATTTGTCTTATACGTCACCCAATTCTCGTTTTATAGGTCAACATAATAGTTTAGTGTGTTAAGTCGTCACCCAGTGGTCGTATTTGGAGGGGGGGTAGGTGGTGGTGGGTGGGTGTTGGGGGGTACTTGGGTGGGGGGTAGTGGTGGTGGTGGTGGGGGGAGTAGTGGGGTGGGTGGGTGGTGGGGGGCGGTGAGTCACTGATCACCTCCCGTTATTGTGGTCACGCTCGACGTCCTCCACACTCTACCCACACCTTCCTCCCTCCCTCACCAACCACCTCCTTTCTCCTCACAACACCTCACTTCCTCCTTCTCTTGTCTCTTTATAGTATCTCCTTTCCCTCTCCTCACCTCACTCACTCCTGTCACCTCACTCCTGTCACCTCACTCACCTCTCCTCATTTCGTCACCATATTCTACCTTAAGAAATTATTTAACTTATTTAAATTTTCAATCAACATAAATATATTTAATCTAATCCAGACAGTCATCCCTACAGCCCCTCACCACCTCCTCATCACCTCCTCACCACCTCCTCATCACCTCCTCACCGCCTCACCACCTCCTCACCACCTCCCTACAGCCCCTCACCACCTCCTCACCACCTGGGTGAAAGGAATCAATAAAGGTGATAGAGATAAAGTTCTTATAATATCCGAGCAGGATAGGACTGGGAGCAACGGATTCAAGTTGGATAAGTTTAGGTTTAGGAGGGAGATAGGAAGAAACTGGTTCACAAATAGGGTGGTGGACGAGTGGAACAAGCTTAGCAACTTTGTAGTAAGTGCGGGAACTCTGGAAAGTTTCAAAGGGAGGCTGGATAGGTTCATGGATGGTAGAGAGTGGTAGTAACTCTCGACAGGAGCTGCCATGCACAGGCCAACCGGCCTATTGCAGACTCCTTATTGTCTTATGTTCTTATGTTCACCACCTCCTCACCACCTCCTCACCACCTCACCTCTATATTTATTTTTCATAATACATTTTCTAATAGCATTTGCCCACCTGGGCACAGGTCATTTTTAATGACCCACATCAGGGCCTGGGGGGGGGGGGCGAAAATATATTAGAATAATAATATTATAATTTTAATGATGATGATAATAATAATATTAATAAAATAAAATAAATATATAAAAATAAATAGCAATTATAATAAAAGAAAACAGTAATAATAATAATAATAATTTAAAAAATATAAATATTAATAATAACAAGGAGCCATAAATAAATACAAACATTAAAATTAAAATCAACAGTGAGAAACGCTATATGTATGTTGTGTTGTCATGTAAGAGAAACAATTGAGACCCTACAATTGTGTGTAAATGAGGCAGAAAGTTAGATCAGCAACCTGGACTTGGTCACATATGGCAGCAGGGTCTACCATTAGACAACACATTGTTCAAAATCTTCCCAGGCGGTAGTACCTCCCTGTTTGGTAGCTGCCTACTACCTATCGAGTAATCCATAATAACGTCACAGCTGTCCACTATAAACAAAACAGTATTATTATTATTATTATTATTATTATTATTATTATTATTATTATTATTATTATTATTATTACCTCAATGATATACAACTAACCCCTTTACTGTCACCATATAAGCGTGAAAAGGTATATATAGGCCCCAATTAAGCCTAGGCAAACATATATGACGTAACTAATAACATCGAGATTGACCTGGGAACCTTACCGCGCTTTCTCATTCTCGACGGGAGGAAAAATACCGTAAAAATGTGAGAAAATAGATCTTGGCTTGGCTAGGTTAGATTTGCTTGGCTTGGCTTGACTTGGCTTGACTAGACTTGACTTGGCTTGACTTGGCTTGGCTTGGCTTGGCTTGACTTGGCTTGGCTTGGCTAGACTTACTTGGTTGGGCTTGACTTCTTGCTCCACTTGTCACTCTCCCATGACTAATTCCTTCAGCTGAGTCATAGTTGTCCTCCTCCAGTCTGGATATATAGTTGTGTTCTGTAGTCCTTGGTGGGGTGGGTTGGGGTGGGGTGTGGTAGGGTGGGGTGTGGTAGGGTGTGGCTACAGAGGTATTACACCATACTAGTTGTTGTTATATTTTTTTAAGAGTATTTCCTTGTTTTTGTTAATATAATCAAACATAATTTAACTTAAAAATTAAAGTAATACCGTAGCCCAAAATAACCTAACCTAACCTAACCTGACCCATCTACTTATTCCGAGAAACGTGAACAGCCGCCGATGGACACGTTGGCAAGGTTCAAATATTAGGAAAAGAAAACACTAGGAAATAATTCCAGTTTTGGTGACCTTAGCCCGACTTTCATTTTAAGACTCACAAGTTATTTTACTGACCCAGGATACATGAAAAGAAATAATACATTGTGTCAACTTTATCACGTACAGTCCCCTTCACTTGTGCGTTTACAGGGGACTCGTCAGGTCTTGTGCAGTGTGGGAGCCCTGTGTTTGTTTACTCTCGACAGAAGGAAACTCGCAATAGTAAACATTATGGAATCAAAGTAAAACAGTATTAAAACAAATATCTCAATGTAATGATTGTGGAATATTTATATAGGACGAACCCCTGTAAACGCACGAGTGAAGGGGACCGTACTTAACTCTTAATTTGTAACTGTTGATGACTAGTTGTATTTCCTGACCTAGAATATACGCTAGATTGACCACTGACCTTACTAGAGGAAAACGTCAAAGCAGCTCCTGGAAATATCTTAAGTGGTGGAGCCTTGTTTAGCGTTAGACGGGGACAGCTCTGAGTACTGAGCTTGTGAAAGTGATGGAGAATGTGTGGCTGAAGAAGGAAAACGTGAGGCTTGAAGGATAGCAAATGTGATGTCGATTTTCATAATGGGAATTTTTCTCATTCGTATGTTAAAGAGCAGTAATATATTATCAAATTAACAACATGTAGTAGTAGAGGATTCTGAAGAAAATATCGACTAACACGCGACAAAAGTTTTCTAATGTGACTCAGGCAATACCGTATGGGGGAGCTGTATAGTCTTGTGGTGACTCGCCCTCTATTGAACACCGTCACGCCTCCCGCCAAACTGAAGAACGTTAAAATACTGAAGTGTGTCAGTCGTCTAGTTTACACATCACTATAAAGGTGTTTGGATTTTAAATATTTAAAAACAGAATTGGGAAACCGTTTGTTAGATATTAAGTCATGTGATTTGCTTTTGTTATCGTTAGAAGTATTTAACCTCGTTGCTGTTTGATGATCTTGTCGTTTATAGGTTGTGATAAATGCCAGTACAGTACAATATGATCCTAATAATATAAACCATTTTTACAACAATATATAACAAATAATTCTCATAATAGCCTCATGTTGATTGATATATCATCGTTAACAAACTAACTAAAACGACATAGTAACAATCTAAAATACACTGATACTAATTATGACCTTCCAACACCTGAGGAAAGTGACGGTGAAGGTATCTGGTTAGTTGTCGATACCTGCCATTAAGGTCTTGTGTTGGGAGTAATTTCGCTTGGCATTATGGAGTTCAGTTGGCGGGAACATTAAGCGTCTTACACACGGGTTTATAGCGGGAAGCTGTAGCTCGACTTTCCCGGGAGTGAGTTGTGTTACCTGGACGATGTGGGTGGTCTGTGGTCTGTGGAGGGAGGGAGTGATGGTCTGTGGTCTGTGGAGGGAGGGAGTGATGGTCTGTGGTCTGTGGAGGGAGTGGGTGATGGTCTGTGGTCTGTGGAGGGAGGGAGTGATGGTCTGTGGTCTGTGGAGGGAGGGAGTGATGGTCTGTTTGTCTGTTAGAGATCTGGTGGGAGTTGGATTCTTGGTGGTCTAGGGGGCTTGATGATGGTCTCTTGGTCTGAGGCCTTGTTGATGGTCTGTGGCTCTGTTGATGGTCTATGGCTCTGTTGATTAGTCTTCTGAGGCACTTTTGACTAGTCTATTGAGGCTCTGTTGGTAATCTGTGAGTCTTTTGGTGTACTGATAGGCTCTAGTCTGTTTATTTACCAGAGAGTTAATGATCTGTTGTTATAAGTTCTGTTGTTGTTTTTATCTGCTGGGAGCCTCATAGTCTGGTCTGTTTTGGTCTGTCAGTGGTCTTAAGGTCTGCTGCTGGAGTCTTGTTGATGTTTCTATCCTCTCGTTTGTGGTCATGTTATTGGTCTTCCTGGAGGCTGTTGTTGTCGTTCTGAGGGCCCGACTCCTGCTGTGGTAATGACGGTGGTGGTAGTGGCGAGGGGGGTGGTTGGGTTAGGTTAGGTTGAGTTAAGTTAGGCTTAGTATAAACCTAACCTACTCCTCCTCCTCCTCCTCCTGCTGTGGTGATGGTGGTAGGGGCTGGAGAGAGGGGTGGTAATGTCACGACAGCTACTCACGCGAGGCAGCCATTGAGACGCGATTCACCTCTCCCCCTGGCGGCCACACTTTTCTACTTGTGTCCGCTAATGTTTTCCTCTATTTATCTATAACAGACTAATCGAAAAGTCCCTGTGTGTACCTGAAGTAATTAACTATAGTAATTAACCTGGTTCTACTTAATAACAGTGTAGGTGTTATAAGGAAGATCATTATTGTTATTGTGTATGTGTGAATGTCTGTGTGTGTGAATGTGTGTATGTGTGAATGAGACGTGTAACATGTTATATACAAGTAAATGTTGTTTGGTGTTGTTTACAAGTATAGGGATACGTTCTTGTTTATTTTGATTAGCTATTAAAATGTTGTGTACACTGACAAACTCCGGAGTACAATAAAGTAAATCTCCTGAGTGAAATATATTAACACCCCTTGAGTACATTAACCCCTTGAGTACATTAACCCCTTGAGTACATTACCCCCTTGAGTACATTGACTTAACCCCTGGAGATAGGATGGTTTAAACCCTCTGAACACAGTAACCTCGTGCTGCAGGTGTTGACCGGGAGGTGTTCACGACAGCTAGCTAACTCAGGGTTCAGAACCAGTTTAACGTAAGGGATACAGGAGGTTTTGAATTACTCTTAAGTGAATCCCATTGCCTCTCTTGCCGCTCACCCCTTCCTCTTGCCCCTCACTCCCTTCTTCTTGCCCCTCACCCCTTGCCCCCCCCACCATCCCCCATATCCCTGTGTTCCTGCCCCTTATCCCACCTTCACCATTGCCCCCATCAAAACACAATCGGTGTCATCTAAATTACAAACCTAATGACAGGTCAAACTTAATCACCTGACTTAATGACGACTGACCTTTGACCTCCTCCTTCGAGTGTGACCTGTCATGAAGAGGTCAGAGGTGTAAGTTTACGTTTGTGTTTGTTGTAAGTTAATGGTATAAATGAAGCTTGTTTTACACGTGTCGAGGTGTTAGTCCAAGGTGTAAATAACGTTGGATTTACACCTTGTTTACATTGCGTTGTAAATCAAATGCATATATGACACTGGTTTGATTCTCAGGTTGTAAATCAGAACCTCATACTACATTAGGTTGAGTTTGTTTTGTTTACACTGTACGCCAAGTAAGAGGTGACGTGTAACCTGTTGGTGGAGGAGAAGGATAATGGTGATTGGTCCGTCAGGGAGAAAAGGAGGGTGGTGATTGGTGCATCAGGGGTAAGAAGAGGGTGGTGATTGGTGCGTCAGAGAAGGTGGGAGAGTACAGACCAATAGCTTAATACAAAGGAAGAAAATGCATTATAGTTTTATATAATAGAATACTGTGCAATATACAGTGTAATATGAGTCAGTGTAATGATATAACATAAGAACACAGAGAACAGTGTAATGAGATATGTTACACACACACACACACACACACACACACACACACACACACACACACACACTTTCAGCAGCAAAATATCGTGACTCCATTGGTCTGTGGTATCGAAAATGAGCCATAATAACTCGAGACCCTTTGTTATATCAGATAGGTTGGCGCTCCTGACCAGAACACCCTTCCTCATACAGTGTTCTCTGATGAAAGCTTAAAAAAAATGCCATGTATGATATTTTGAATGACATTAAAGCATTCATGTACAGTGTATGGCATTAGTGGTGGCAGGTGATGGAGAATGCCACCATAGAGTGACACCTTTTAAACACACTGTAGGTTGTCAGGTGTTGGCAGGGACGAGGAGTTTTGAGAGTGACTGAAGTGTTGTTGGTGTTGTTGTTGAGGTCAAGGAACTACAGTACAAAGTTTTATGTGGTCAGAAACTGGTCGTGGATGACTCTCTCTCTCTCTCTCTCTCTCTCTCTCTCTCTCAGGGAAGTGTGTGTGTGTGTGTGTACTGTAAATGCGTATAGTGTGTGTGTGTGTGTGTACCTGGGGAACGTCCTCTGGTTGTATTTACCTGATCATTAACTCCGTAATGACCCGGGGCCTGGGGGCAGCGTCCACCCGCCCCACCATGAGAGTAGGAGACCCCTGGTTGACCCTGGGGGACAGCCTGGGGGTGTGGCGTTGACCTGTACGCCCTCCCTCCTTCCCTCTTCCTCCCACCCCGTCTCTCTTTCTCCTCATCCTATTCCTTCTCCTCCTCTTCTCCCCCTTCTTTCTTCTGCTATGCATTTCCTTCCTCCTGTACACTTCATTCCCCCTCCTCCACCTCTCTCCTCCTCCTTTCTTCTCCTTCCCCCCTCCTCAATACTTCCTTTCCTTCTCCCACCTTTTATTCTTTCCTCTCCTCTCCCCTCTTCTAAACCCTTCAGGTATTGAAAGACGGGGCAGCTGAGAGGTGGTGAGAGGGGGGGATGAATGCCACAGGGGGAAAGGTGTATAGCTCCAGGGGTGGGGAGAGGGGTGCAGTAGGGGGATGGGGAGAGGGGTGGGTTAACGGGGATGAAGGTTAGGGAGATAGGGAGAGGGGGGAGGATATGGCCTGGGGGTGATGATTGTGTGGGGAGAGGAAGATTGAATGCGTTGTTGACGCCTCTTTAGGAATTTTACGAGGCGGTTTTTATTGCGCTAGGTATGAACCCTCCCGGGGGACACCTGTAGTTAATCACCTTTAAAGAGAGACAGGTGTTTGGATGCTCTTGTGTTGAGTCGACTCTTCATTAAGGCTAACACTTAAACCCTCGAGAATGTTAAACCTTATAGCCTTATTTACTCTTTGATGACGCTGGTTTAAATCTTTAATTACTATGGTTTAACCCTTTGAGAATGATATTTGAACCCTTTGATGATAGTTATTTAACCCTTTTGAGGACGGTGGTTTAACCCTTTGAGGATGACGTTTTAACCCTTTTGAGGACGACGATTTAACCCTCCAAGAGTCAAAGGGTAAAGTGATGGTTGTCCAGGTGTGAGTGAGTCGTTCGTGGCAACACACATTAACCCGTGTCTCTGATTAGCGACAAACTTACAAACATTCGTGGGTACGGTGGGGGTCATCGTCCTCTGTCGCCTGTAGTGCATTGACCCCGGATTTAAGTCCTCAATAAGGAGACTATGTGATATGTATCCGGTGTTGAGTACCAGTAGTAACGCTATTAGTTTGTAGTAGTCATGATGATGATTCTTATATTAACAAGAATAAGATAAAGAATAATGATAACAGTAACAGTAGCAACAATAAATGAAGAATAATGACAATAATAATAAAGTTAATAATAATAATAATAATAATAATAATAATAATAATAATAATAATAATAATAATAATAATAATAATCTCGTTTAATAGAATTTCATTGAATTAATATTTATCACATCACAACTTAAGACTTTCCATCTCTCGTAAACATTGACTGTATTGCCCTGTATTCTGTGGTCATGGTCTACAGCTAAGTTGTACTGTACACACACACACACACACACACACACACACACACACACACACACACACACACACACACACACACACACACACACACACACACACACACACACACCAGTAAATCACAATATAAAAGTTAACAGAAAGAAGAAGAACAATTCCCTTTAGTTATAATAAAAACAAAAGAGCGAAAAAAGATTTAAAATCCTCCAGGTGGAAAAATTCAACTCTGGGAAAGCCATGAATATTTTGAGGTGGACAGAGCGGAAGAGACGCCCCGACCCGACCCGAAGCCGAATCCGAATCCAACCCCACTCGAATCCGAATCCGACCCGATCCGAAGCCGAATCCGAATCCAACCCCACCCAAATCCGAATCCGATCCGAATCCGAATCCAACCCTGAATTATGACCTATCCTGTCCCGTAATTGTTAGTTAAGACGCTTCTAATGGTTTACTTATGTATGTATGGGGAAAAATTAAGGGCTGAGAGGACACACCAAGCCTCTCTCTCTCTCTCTCTCTCTCTCTCTCTCTCTCTCTCTCTCACTCTCTCTCTCTCTCTCTCTCTCTCAAAGCCACATTAGAGAACGATCATAAATTAAATGCAAGACGAAGATGAGAACTACAAAAAAAACTACAAAAATTACAAAAAAGATTACAACATAATCTACAAAATAAACTACAGAATATATTACAAAATAAACTACCAAAACTACTACAAAAAGGCTAAACTACAAACTACAGAGAAAAGCCATAAAACTAGACAACACAATATAAGAAATAAACCACACGAAGAAAGACTGAGAAAGAATGTAAGTCTTTTTCTCTCCCTCAAGAAGTAAAAAAGTTTATTAAATTTTCAGAATAAAGAAAATGATAAGAAAATGGAATGAAATTTAGGAATAAAGGATATAAGTGTTGGGTTAAGGAAGGGAAGGGAGGGGAAGGAAGGGAAGGGAAGGGAAGGGAAGGGGAAGGGAAGGAAAGGAAGGGAAGGAAGGGGAAGGAAGGGAAGGAAAGAAAAGAAGGGAAGGGAAGGGAAGGAAGGGAAGGGGAAGGAAGGAAGGGAAGGGAAGGGGAAGGAAGGGAAGGAAGGAAAAGAAAGGAAAGGAAAGGGAAGGGAAGGAAAGGAAAAGAAAGGAAAGGAAAGGAAAAAGGAAAGGAAAGGAAAGGAAAGGAAAGGAAAGAAAGGGAGGGAGGGAAGGAAGGAAGGGAAGGAAAGGAAGGAAGGAAGGAAGGGAGGAAGGAAGGAAGGAAGGAAGGAAGGAGGGAAGGGAAGGGAGGAAAGGAAGGGAATGAGAGTGAGGAGAGAAAGAGAGAACTCAGGGAAAATGGAGAATATTTCTGTAGTGTGTGTGTGTGTGTACATACCATATCTATACTGGACCGTAAGCCAAGGTCACATACACACACACATACACACACACACATACACACACACACACACACACACACACACACACACACACACACACACACACACACACACACACACACACACACACACACACACACACACACATGCATGCATGAACTCTTGCCAAAGTTCCTCATTCATTCACCCATTGAAACAAGGACATAATGTGGCGTGGGTGGGTGACTAGGTGGGTGGGTGACTAGGTGGGTGGGTGACTAGGTGGGTGGGTGCATATCTGGGGGGGAGGAGAAGAGGGAGAGAAGGAGGATAATGAGGGAGAAGGAAAGAGGAGAATGGGGAGGAGAGAGAGAGAATGAATGAATGGCATCTATGCAAATTATGAAGTGTTTGTATCTGTATATGTTAACTACTACTACACCCGGACGAGACAACAATGACGGGTCGTGGATGCAGTGTACAGGGTGTACAGAGGTGTACAGGTGTACAGGGTGTACAGGGTGTACAAGGTGTAAGGTGTACAGGTACAGGTAAGGTGTAAAGGGTGTACAGGGTGTAAAGGTGTACAGTGTACAGGGTGTGTTGTTGCTGTAGTTGTCTTTACTTAAATAATTTAATCGTCTGTCAGTACCAGTTATTTGTTGATCTATTCACCTACTTAATTATGTAAGTTTGTTTATGTAACTTATGAATGTATTAATTTATTGACAGGTGTTGTTGACATGATCCTTGTTTGGGAGGAGGAGAGGAGGTAGGGGAAGAAAAAGATGGAAGAGGCGAGTGCAGGAGAATGGTAAGAAGAGAGAGAGAGTGAAAGTATCTATTCAGTCCACACTTCTCACCTGCCCTCACCTGCCTCCTGCCCTCACCTGCCCCTCCTGCCCTCACCTGTCCATCCCCCCCTCAGAAATGAATTAAAAAGGAAAAATAAACGTACGGGTAACAGCCATGAATATCGAACATTGACTCGTGACCTCATAACACCTCGTATTCTGGAGGTTCACGACCATTACCCACCATGTCCCCAAGCTTCTAACTCTTTAATGGACGTTTGATATTTAATGATTATGAAAACTGTAGAGAAAATCGTGTCTTTCAGCAAATGTCATCGAGGCGTTGTGAATTATTAAGACCGACGGTGAAATGGGAAGCTGGAGAAGGGAGAGAGGTCACGCAACTCTGTCGTTCACTTGTTTATGTGGTACATTTCATCAAGAATATCCGAAGCCAGTGAACTGATAATAACTACATGCGCTGATAATGTAAGATTCAACCTTAGATAGAAATTGAATAGGTATATGCAGTCAATAAGTTGAGGTGTTAAGTCAAAGCGAAAGGTCAGGACATCGTCATCGGTGCCTGGAGGAGGAGGTCTTGGCTGCAGTGGGTAGAGATTAGCCACTATAGGATGTTGCTATTATGTATTATTCTCGCCCTCGCTGTCATGGGGTGGAGGTGAAGCTATCGTGTCTGGTAGGAGGGGGTGAGGGGTAGAGAAAGGTAGAAGATGGAAAGGAAGAAGAGGAAAGTGAGGGAGGAAGTGGAGGAGATGGAGAGAAAGACAACGAGAGGGAGAGGAAGGTGTGGTGAGGATTGAGGGAAATAGGAGAGGAGGATGATGAGGGTAAAGGAAGGAATGTATAAACGAGTAGGAAATGGAAAGAAAGGAGAAGGAAGAGGAATTGAATTTTGCCCCAAACATCGATTAGTTTATTGTGCACCCTTTGGTCGTCCTGTTGGAGTTAGCACCCCCAAAAAATATTCCATAGTAGAGGTTGACAAAAGGTGTGTATAACAGACCCCAGTAGTCAGGATAGTGTGGCCTTGAATATTGTTAGTGACTGTTTCCGGTTCATTGTTTATTCAGTTATGTGTACGTGACCGACTTATTCACACGGACGGGAAGGACATACTGTAGTGTGAGGCAATATGTCTGGCCGCACACTTTATAGTTCCATTTATTGTTATTTGGTTTATATAGTCTTTTAGAGTACAGGAATATGTGGTAGTGATTTCTCTGTATTTTTTTAGACGTGTGTGAGTAGAATTGAGATTTGAATACATATCTGGGTGGAGGTTAGGTTAGATTAGGTTAGTTTAGGTTAGGTTAGGTTAGGTTAGGGATGTTCCAACTCATCACCTTCACCTCTCTGTATCTCTGTCTGGTATTGACACTGGCCAGTTGTCATTATACAGGTAAATAAATTGAAGACCCTTGCCGATATTACTGTTTCATGCTTCACTGTCACTTCATTATGCAGGAGGCTCACTAGGTGCCAGAAAACTTTACAGCTTGTAATAGTAAACAGATGTTGTATGTCATGGGAAGAAATCAATACAATTTGTTAATAATCTTCATCATTGTCTGTTCATCCTCACGCTAAGTCTCAGGAAAGTCAGTAACTCTGCTCCCAGTATCACACATCTGGTACTGTCATCCATCATTATTATCGTATCTAACGGCCCTTTAACTGCATGTACTTACTTGCATGGAACAGGGGGCGTGAGTGTAGGGACAGAGTGTATGGGGGTCACCAGGCGCTGACACATATATCACCGTGAATTTCCTCCCACTGTCACCAAAAGGTTGACCTCAGCTCACATGACAAGTCTAGGCTGTGACCTTTGGGGTTCTTGGTTTAGTTACGAGTTCGTTCACTAGATACAAAAAAATCTCTTCCTTGTGTAAGTTTATCTGTGGTTCCTTGAGGTGTGTCCCGCCCTACATGCCACACCTGGTCCTGAGGATTAGGTTCTCTCCCCCTCCCTCGTCCTCTCCCCCCCTTTCCTCCCTCTCCCTCCCCTCTCTCTTCTTTCTTCTTCCCTCCCCTTCCCCTCTTTCCCTACCCCCCGCCCTTACGCCACGTTTATAATCGGGACGTATCCAATATCCATTAGCAGGAGTCGAAGAAAATCGTTTGGTGTAATTGGTTAAGAGATGACTCCTGGTCGTCTCGCCCTGAGGAGGCATTAAACGAGACGCCGCGTGTTGTTGGGGCAAAGAAAAACGAAGTGTGGCTTAACCCTGTCTTGTCCCGCCCCTTTCGTCCATTATTAAATTACCTGTATAGAACATTAAAGGGAACGTCTTCATCTTCAATCATCACCCGTAGCTACTTGGCAGTGTTACGTCAGTGATCAGTAGCGCCTGGCGTTCTTCCTCTTTCCGTCAAGTCTTGGTGATGGACACATACTACAGTACATCTTCTGATAATTAGTTTAATGGGGTTTTATTTCCCTTCTTTTTCTTCTTTACTTTATTTTCTTATGATTTTATTCTGTTCTTTAATTATTATTATTATTATTATTATTATTATTATTATTATTATTATTATTATTATTATTATTATTATTATTATTATTATTATTATTATTATTATTATTATTATTATTATTATTATTATTATTATTATTATTATGTTGTTGTTGTTTTTGTTGTTGTTTACTGATTTATATGATTTTCATTTATTTTCATTTATTTTTTATTTTCATAATTATAAGTGTTGTGGTTCCAATTAATTTAATTAAGGTTGTAGTGAGAGAGTCGGGTTGGCCTCAGTGTTTACAAACAGTGCGTACTATGTATACAACATGACCCACTGACCTCGTGACCTGACTTAACATAAACATATACTCTTAGCACCACTGTGTGTGTGTGTGTGTGTGTGTGTGTGTGTGTGTGCGTGTGTGTGTGTGCGTGCGTGTGTGTGTGTGTGTGTGTGTTTAATTTTTCGACAGTTCATAATGTAAAAGGGATGTACTTCCTGGGTGACCTGATAGTAGGGGAAGGTCTGCTGGGAAGGTCTGCTGGGAAGGTCTGCTGGGAAGGTCACACGTATTGTATGTATTGTTTGTTTACCGTCGACACACACAAACACTACTACTACTACTACTACTACTACTACTTTTTTTAAAATGGCCTCCAGCCTCCCCCAATAGCCACACCTTCGCCACCATTTAATTACCTTAATATTAAATATCCTAATACATAAGAACTACTACTACTACTACTACTACTACTACTACTATTTTGCTGTCACTCGGAAACCAGTAAGACGATCATCCAGCTATGATACAATGATATGAGTTATTAAGGATGTTACCTTTAGTGGTGAGCTCTGAGGCGACTCGAGAGACCGATACGGGACCAGCAGGGTCGTTCACAGGTGTTGCACAGGTGGAGGGCGCTTGTCTGCCTCAGTATTCAGTCGGGTTAACTCGAAAGTATTGACATCTTCTCGTGTCCTGTTCAACAAGTACAATGGGTGTGGTGTTCAATAACTATAATGAGTGCTGTTCAGTAATTATAATGGGTTATGTTTAGTAAAAGCATTATAGGAGCCATTTTGCTTGATGGGAGAACACATTACATAGAGAAGAGCGTTGCAGTCGTGACGTGAAAACAGAGATTACACACATCCTGTACAGCATAAAACAGGAACCTTGAGACCGTCTTGATAACTGGGTGGAGGAGGATGTGGAGGTGGAGGTGGAGTTAGAGGACAAGGTGGAGGAGGAGGTAGAGTTAGAGGATAAGGTGGAGGAGTAGGGTACGACT